>NW_027315790.1:30717774-30792774 GCF_026437365.1 Eucyclogobius newberryi
CACATGCTCAGTTAGAGCTTCTCTTCTCCTCTGCACATGCTCAGTTAGAGCTTCTCTTCTCCTCTGCACATGCTCAATCAGGGCTTCTTCTTCTCCTCTGCACATGCTCAGTTAGAGCTTCTCTTCTCCTCTGCACATGCTCAGTCAGGGCTTCTTCTTCTCCTCTGCACATGCTCAGTTAGAGCTTCTCTTCTCCTCTGCACATGCTCAGTCAGGGCTTCTTCTTCTCCTCTGCACATGCTCAGTTAGAGCTTCTCTTCTCCTCTGCACATGCTCAGTTAGGGCTTCTTCTTCTCCTCTGCACATGCTCAGTTAGAGCTTCTCTTCTCCTCTGCACATGCTCAGTCAGGGCTTCTCTTCTCTGCACATGCTCAGTTAGAGCTTCTCTTCTCCTCTGCACATGCTCAGTCAGGGCTTCACTTCTCCTCTGCACATGCTCAGTTAGAGCTTCTTCTTCTCCTCTGCACATGCTCAGTTAGAGCTTCTCTTCTCCTCTGCACATGCTCAGTCAGGGCTTCTCTTCTCTGCACATGCTCAGTTAGAGCTTCTCTTCTCCTCTGCACATGCTCAGTTAGAGCTTCACTTCTCTGCACATGCTCAGTTAGAGCTTCTCTTCTCCTCTGCACATGCTCAGTTAGAGCTTCTCTCCTCTGCACATGCTCAGTTAGAGCTTCACTTCTCCTCTGCACATGCTCAGTTAGAGCTTTACTTCTCCTCTGCACATGCTCAGTTAAAGCTTCACTTCTCCTCTGCACATGCTCAGTTAGAGCTTTACTTCTCCTCTGCACATGCTCAGTTAGAGCTTCTCTCCTCTGCACATGCTCAGTTAGAGCTTCTCTCCTCTGCACATGCTCAGTTAGAGCTTCTCTCCTCTGCACATGCTCAGTCAGGGCTTCTTCTTCCCTCTCTCTGGGGCCCGTGTTGTCTCTGCTTTGGACGAGGCTGTAATGACACACTCACAATCCTTCGTCCCAAATGTGTGTTTTGGGCAGCGCCGGTTCAAAGCAAACGCCTGCAGTTTTCCCATCATGCCCTTCTGTCCGCGCACCACCGAGCTCTGGATAAACCCGCCTTCACGTTCACAATCAGACACTGAGTCTCTCTGTAGCATAAGAAGATCGATGTGCTATATAATTCAATTCTTTTATTTACTCTAACCATGAGGCTCGTTCTCATCGTACATTCTCATATTTGGCTGTTCTCCCAAAGGAGCAACAGCAGAGGCACATCCTCCCCTCATTTAAATATGCCATTTGCACTGCTAATATTCAAATACACAAATTCTGATGGTAAATAACGAGCACACGCCACTTTTAACTTGTATTTGTAATTTAACACATGTTTTAATAAATCTGGACTCACAGTATGTCGTTCAAATGTGGGCAGACTTCACTTCACTACAATTGTGATTTTTGATTTAATTTTTCCCGCTGCTCCTTCAACCACTCACGTTCCAGTTTGGACTTAACAGGCTCAAGACCCTGTCTAAAACAGTGTTAAACAAGAACTAGTGCCCCCCGACATGAGCCCCCCGACATGAGCCCCCCGACATGAGCCCCCCGACATGAGCCCCCCGACATGAGCCCCCCGACATGAGCCCCCCGACATGAGCCCCCCGACATGCCCCTCGACATGAGCCCCCCGACATGAGCCCCCCGACATGCGCTCCCCGACATGAGCCCCCCGACATGCACCCCCCGACATGAGCCCCCCGACATGCACCCCCTGACATGAGCCCCCCGACATGCACCCCCCGACATGAGCCCCCCGACATGCCCCTCGACATGCGCTCCCCGACATGAGCCCCCCGACATGCCCCTCGACACGCACTCCCCGACATGCACCCCCCGACATGAGCCCCCCGACATGCCCCTCGACATGCCCCTCGACATGCGCTCCCCGACATGCACCCCCCGACATGAGCCCCCCGACGTGCCCCTCGACATGCCCCTCGACATGCGCTCCCCGACATGCACCCCCCGACATGAGCCCCCCGACATGCCCCTCGACATGCGCTCCCCGACATGAGCCCCCCGACATGCACCCCCCGACATGAGCCCCCCGACATGCACCCCCCGACATGAGCCCCCCGACATGCACCCCCCGACATGAGCCCCCCGACATGCCCCTCGACATGCGCTCCCCGACATGAGCCCCCCGACATGCCCCTCGACATGCGCTCCCCGACATGAGCCCCCCGACATGAGCCCCCTGACATGCCCCTCGACATGCGCTCCCCAACATGCACCCCCCGACATGAGCCCCCCGACATGCCCCTCGACATGCGCTCCCCGACATGAGCCCCCCGACATGAGCCCCCGACATGCACCCCCCGACATGCACCCCTCGACATGAGCCCCCTGACATGCCCCTCGACATGCGCTCCCCGACATGAGCCCCCGACATGCACCCCCCGACATGAGCCCCCGACATGCACCCCCCGACATGAGCCCCCCGACATGCCCCTCGACATGCGCTCCCCGACATGAGCCCCCCGACATGAGCCCCCGACATGCACCCCCCGACATTAGCCCCCCGACATGCCCCTCGACTTGAGCACCCCGACATGCACCCACGACCTGTACCCCCGACATGAGCCCCCCGACATGCACCCCCGACATGCCCCTCGACTTGAGCACCCCGACATGCACCCACGACCTGCACCCCCTACATGAGCCCCCCGACATGCCCCTCGACATGAGCCCCCCGACATGCACCCACGACCTGCACCCCCGACATGAGCCCCCCGACATGCACCCCCGACATGCCCCTCGACTTGAGCCCCCCGACATGCCCCTCGACATGCGCCCCCCGATATGAGCCCCTCGACATGCACCCCCGACATGCCCCTCGACATGCGCCCCCCGATATGAGCCCCTCGACATGCACCCCCGACATGCACCCCCGACATGAGCCCCCCACATGTACCCCCGACATGAGCCCCCCGACATGCGCCCCCTGATATGAGCCCATCGACAGGTCTTTTGGAGTGACAGGGCCACTCCTGAAGACCTTCTACGACTCTGTGGTGGCATCGGCCCTCCTGTACGGTGTGGCCTGCTGGAGCAGCAGCATCACAGAGAGGGAGAGGAAGAGGCTGGACAGAGTCATCAAGAAGTCCAGCTCCGTCCTGGGCTGTGCTCTGGACTCGGTGCAGGAGGTGGGGGACAGGAGGGTCCTGGCTAGATTCACATCTATGCTGGACCATGAGTGTCGCCCCCTGCAGGACACTCTGTCCGCTCTGGAGAGCAGCTTCAGTGAGAGACTGATCCACCCTCGATGTGTGAAGGAAAGGTTTCGCAGGTCTTTCCTTCCTGCTGCTGTCAGACTTTATAACAAACACTGTTAGTCCTGAACATGTGCAATACTGACCTAACCATGTGCAATTCCGTCATATGTGCCATTACTGTCGCGATCACATGCAATGGTATTTATGTATTTATTATTATTAATTTTATCTTTATTATTTTTCCCCTCCATCCCTTGTTGGGAAATGGGAGGTTTTGTCTAAAGGAGTTTTTGTTTATAGAAGATCTTCTACTGAAAGTGTTTTTCAGACTTCCTATAAGTGATCTGTTCTTCTGTATCTACCGCTGTATCTACCTGCGTTGCATTAATGAAATTTCCCCATGTGGGACAATAAAGGAATATCTTATCTTATCAGCCCCCGACATGAGCCCCCCGACATGAGCCCCCCGACATGAGCCCCCCGACATGAGCCCTCCGACATGAGCCCCCCGACATGAGCCCCCGACATGAGCCCCCCAACATGAGGCCCCGACATGAGCCCCCCAACATGAGCCCCCGACATGAGCCCCCCAACATGAGCCCCCCGACATGAGCCCCCCAACATGAGCCCCCGACATGAGCCCCCCAACATGACCCCCCCGACATGAGCCCCCCAACATGAGCCCCCCAACATGAGCCCCCCAACATGAGGCCCCGACATGCGCCCCCGACATGAGCCCCCCGACATGAGCCTACGACATGAAACCCCCAACACTAGCCCCGACATGAGCCCCCCGACATGAGCCCCCGACATGAGCCCCCCGACATGAGCCCCCCAACATGAGGCCCCGACATGAGCCCCCCAACATGAGCCCCCGACATGCGCTTTTAACGCTCTCTAATGTAATGACACTTTGTTTTGTAGAGTTTGTTTTTACTTAGTTTTGTTCTGTATTGCCTTGATTTTATTGTGAAGGTCTTTGGTTCATTTAAGTGTTTTAAAGGGCTGTATAAATAAAGGTTGATTGATTGATACAAAGCCTAAACCGTGCGATGTACTGTACACACTCTTCATGACTGATGACTATGACGCGATGCTCCAGCTTTAGTAGACTTTGTGACTCATCTAAACGATAATGATATTTCTGACACGCCGCGCTTTACAGACCGATGCTTCTAAGTCTAAAGCTGCTCTACATTCACAAAGATGGATCGTTGTTTTTGGATATCACGAGCATAAAGTCGAGTGCCAGTGACAACGAGAGCGACGGCCGCTAATGGAGATGCTAAAGAAAAAGAATTTACACTGAAGAATGCATCTTTTACACATTTATGGGTGAAATAAGAACATAAATATCACTGAAGAAGCGAGAGTTTTCTGTTAATCCACTGACATGTTCATTAAGAAAGCGGACGAACTGAATGTCCAAAGACAAAATCCCCAAATGTCCATGTTCATCGTTCATTGTTATACGGTAAAAAATGAAATTGCGTTTATCCTTTAAATTGTAAAAAACAGTCTGCATATGTTGTTGTTTAAGTTCAAGCATCGCCCCTTCACTAGCAAGGACCACGCAACGACAATGGAATATGTTTTTTTTTTAAATTGATAATTGTGATGATGGATAGATGATAGGGCGACGATGGGGCGACGGTGGAGCGACGTTGGGGCGACGATGGAGCGACGATGGAGCGACGATGGAGCGACGATGGAGCGACGATGAGGCGATGGGGCGATGATGGGGCGACGATGGAGCGACGGTGGAACGACGATGGGGCGATGATGGAGCAACGATGATGGAGCAACGATGATGGAGCGATGAGAGACCAGAGTCAACAAGAGATCCTGGGATTGGCCTGTGTATATATAGGCCTTCTGGGTAATTAGAGGCGTGGTTAAAGAGTGGAGGTGTGGCTGCTGGAGAAGTAAGAGCTTGAGGTGTGGTCCTGCTCCTCATGTTAACGAATAACCTTGTCAACTACACAAATGCTGAAAAATAAACTATGAAAAAGCAGAAAATTTACTTTATAATTGTGCTCTCCAGTGCTGGCCAGGTTCCTTCAAAATAAAACGATCAGTTATAATTGCTTGTCACGGCTCCGAAAGTATTCATTGTGTTAACAAACGTGTTTCTGAGCGGTGAAAATAACTAAATAACAGACAGAGTAAGTCATAAATTACACACAAATCTCCAACTATACATGTACATCCACAGAGCAACGCTAAATAACCGCGTACGTCCTCCGCTCGCACGCCGCACACGAGAGATAAGACCAACCAATGTCTCTTGTCCAGCCTCAACGCTGCTTTTTATCGGTCACCTTCACGGTAAATCTCTTTCTCTCGCCGATCCGTCCCTAATTCCATGTCTGGCTCCTGTTTATGCCCAAAACCGAAGAAAGCGTTTGACATCGTGTCCGTGTAAATCCCTCGTGAGAAACCGTTTAGCGTCTTCTCCTGAACGAGAGGCGAGAACGGCGTCCGATTAATCACCGAACGCCGCTCGTAAAATAACAAGCCCGGTTTGAGTGACAGTCGCTCTAACGGCTTTATGGGAAAGAATAATGAATTAGATTAGACCTGATAATAGTAACGCTGTTAGTGACGCTATTCCCAACACGACAGCTTTACGTTATCATACGTCTACGTCCGCTACACCATCTGCACATCACTGGAGCAATGCAGGTGTAAATGAAGAGCACACGTGAACCATTCCTTCACAGACTCCTCCTCCTCCTGCTCCTGCTCCTCCTCTTGCTCCTCCTCCTCCTCCTCCCTCTCGACGCCCATTCTGAATCCCACTGCTTTTATTTAATCGGTTTTGGCTCTGGCAGCTGCTCCTGTTGCATGTGGAATTAGCCCTTGCGCCTCCTGCTCCTCCTCATCTTCCTTTTCCTGCTCCTCCTCCTAGTGCTACTCCTCCTACTCCTCTTCCTCCTGTTACTCCTCCTACTCCTCCCTTTTTCCTCTTCTTGCTCCTCCTCCTGCTCCTCTTTCTCCTCCCCTCCTGCTCTTCCTCCTACTGCTGCTCCTCGTCCTCTTGCTCCTCCTCCTCCTGCTCCTCCCCCTCCTCCTCCTCTTCCTGGTCCTCTTCTTCCTGGTTCTCTTCTTCTTCCTCCTCCTCTTACTGCTCCTCATCTTCCTCCTTCTCCTCCTGCTCCTCTTCCTCCTGCTCTTCATCTTCCTCCTCCTCATCTTCCTCCTCCTCTCCCTCCTCCTCCTCTATCACCTTCTCCTCCTCTTCCTCCTGCTCTTCATCTTCCTGCACCTCCTCCTCTTCCTCCTCCCCCAGGCGCCTGGAGCAGTGTGACGCGGGTCTCCTTGCTTTGACCTGTCGCGTCGGTGCTAATCAAGCCCGTCACCGTGGAGACGACCGAGCGCTCCCTTTACGCGGCTAACGCGCGTGCTGTCAGAGCCGGCTAATAAACATGCTAATGCGGCTCTGACGGCGACGTCACGCTAACATCACGCTAACATCACGCTATCTTCATGCCGCGTGTGATGTGTTTGCACTTAATGACGCGGCCCAAGTCATGGATGTAATAAACAATGTGGAGCTCGTGAAATGGCAGGTTTATCATGTTGTCTTTAAAATGTCAAGAGAATATCATCTTTGTCTCGGGTTCACAGTCGCATTCTCTTGTATAATTGTATAGACTGCTTTTTCTGCCTTTAAACTAAAGGTTGTAAATCTCATGGTTTCTCACAGTTCAGCACGATACACAATACGATATCACGGTTTTGTCATAATTGATGCGATGCTCGTGATATTCTACAATATACGACTATTTTCTTAAGAACCAAATACGTTTAAACAGCAGTATTCCACAACCTGCCAAACTTAATGTGAAATACACCCATTTCATGCTCATGCCAATAGATCGATACAGCAGCCAATAATATCGATATTGTATCACTTAATTTAGCTTCAATATTTACCTAATCTAAAGTGTCTGACATGTTTATTTTGGCCTATTCAATGGTTTCACTTTATAGACACCATCATGAGTTACTTCTCACTGAATAAATGATGTATTCTCCTGTTTGCTTTATCAGTTCCTGTTATTAGGCTTCAGAAAAAATGCAGTACTATCACCGCTACTATGAAGGTTTTACATGGTGTTATTGTGGCATTGATAAGAAACAGTTTTGGGCTTCACTTTTTATAGATCTGTCAAAAGCTGTTGCCGCTGTCGACCTGTTGCTCTTAACACACTACTCTCTCAGGATTGTCAGACTGATGTCACAGGACTCTGGTTTTGGTGTTGTCCACAAGGGGACGCCACAGGGCTCAGTGTTGGGGCCCGTCCTATTCATCTTGTACATCTGTGACTTGGGTGAAAATGTCTCTGATGCTGACATTATTGAAACGCTGTAGAAAGCTTTTGTAGCCGTCCAGCATTCACAGTTAAAACTACTCCTCAAAGCTGACAAAACTACGCTCTAAGGTTGTTTTCAAACTCTAAGAAGGGGCCTCAGTCTGTCCCAGAGTCCACTCTTGAAGGGAATGTCATTGAAGTTGTTCATGGATATAAAAACCTTGGTGTCTTGATTGATGACTCCCTCACTTTTAAACCACACATAGAAAAACTTGTCTTGTTTCTTCTGCAATGAATTAAAGTAAAGTTGTTACTGCGGTCAGTTTTTTTGTATGTATTTTTTTGTATATTTAAAAAGAAAAAGCTGTTCTAAAGCTGTGCTAGTGGCCAAAAACATGAATGCATCCTAACACTGGCGGGTGTCCTCATGTCGGCATGAGAAAAGCCCAATTTAGTCAACTTTTAAGAGCCTTTTTAGGGATTAGCGCGTTGTATCGTGGACTCTGCACCGGGACACGTGTTGCACTGTGACGCTCTTGACAAACCGGGCCTAGCGTGCACACCACCCGCTCAACAACCGCGGTTCGTTGCATCACAGGTGAAAATCTGGACTTCTCCTGCACAGTTTTTCAAGTCCGTAAACTCCCCAGACTCCAGCCAAACAGCTGATACGTTTAAACGTTCATTTTCCTCTGTACTTTCCAGTGTTTCGTGAACATTCTGTTTGTCAGCAGAATCTACCTCTCATCTTTGCCCATCAAATACTCATGAATGCGGCGGCGCAGTGGCACGTCCACCGCCTCTCTTGTCCTGCCGGCTTCTCTCCCTCGTTTTTCTGTCCGCTTTCATCCATCGATTTCTCAATGTCACGGCCCTCGCTGCACTCACACTCACACACTCACACACACTCTCACACTCACACACACTCACACACACTCTCACACACTTTCCCTTTGTGCCTGGAGGAGAGATTCATGAATGATTACTGGGGCCCGGGACCTGAATGGGCAGCGGGCCGGTCATTGATAATGCGATGGACAAGCGGAGTTACACGAGCAGCAGCAGGAGAAGAGTGTAAGACCCCCGCGTCTTCATGCGAGCTGTCCAGAACGTGCTGCCGTGGGCGGGTCTAAGGGGGAAGAGCTGCTGCATGTATTAAATATAAACACTTTTTGATACCACGGCCACTGAATTAATGATCATGGAATCTTAATCTGGCGTTTTCATATCTGTTCTGCTTTTATTTCAACTCGTTTGTGTGGTTAGTAAATACAATTATGTCCTTCTCTGCTCATGTACAGGTAAAATCACCATCCATTTCCCCCCTACTTTATAGAAAATAAATACTAAGAGTAAGAGGCTGATCTGCTGTTTTGTAACTACTGTATTTTCCGGAATATAAATCGCACCAGTCAAAAAGTCCATAATAGAGAAAAAAAAAACATATATAAGTCGCACTGGAGTATGAAATGCGGTTGCAAGTGTGAGAATAACAAATAATATCACATATATGTCGCTCCGGAGTATAAGTATATAAATATAAGTATAAATACAAGTATAAGTCACACCCTGGCCAAAACTGTGAAAAAAGTTGCCACTTATAGTCCGGAAAATACGGTAATGAGCTCAAGACACATAAGAAACTTCAAAAACATTATAGACCCCAATGTTTTAGCCATTTTAGGTTTTAGAATGTGTCATTTTTTTACTGAAAAAACGTCCAAAACCTGCAATGGGCTGTGACTGTTGAGCTCCATCAGTCTCAATAATATCTAATGGAAATAAGAGCAGGTAAAATAATATTTTTTTTTTAATACACATGACCAGGTTTAACACATGATGATATTTCTCCCATGAAATCTATGGGGACCACCTGCTATTGCGCTCCATCTTTAAGTAGCACATAGTCACATTCAAATTAAATACATGCCTAACTGAGGGTGGCAGCTTAATTTACAATAAATGAAATGTTTTGGATCGACATAGAAGCAAAACTGCAGCGGTGTGCGATCAACACAGTGAAAGAAGCAGAACCAACTAGTGTTACTCATCCTTTCTGTCCACTGTCTCTTTCACCTGTGATCGGACTCCAGCACCAGAACGACTCTCCATCAAACACAATGTGACAAAGAGTTGGTCGGTTGTGTCGACGAACGTTGTCGCGGCTACGGTGTTTTACGTTATCATCGTCAAGGTGATAATGTCCCGCTCTCAAGGACGGACGGCTCGGACAAGGCGGGACTCGAGAGCAGAATGTGAAATGAAGCCGCAAATGCCAAACAGCGTCAGGACGTATTTACCGTGCTCGAAAAACAGCAACAACAAGACTGTTTCAAATGATTTTTAAATTACCGTATTTTCCGGACTATAAGTGGCACTGGAGTATAAGTCGCACCAGCCAAAAAATGCATAATAGAGAAGAAAAAAACATATATAAGTCGCACTGGCGTATGAAATGCGGTTGCAAATGTGAAAAAAAAACAAATAATATCACATATAAGTCGCTCCGGAGTAGAAGTATATAAGTATAAATATAAGTATAAGTCGCAGCCCGGCCAAAACTATGAAAAAAGGTGTGACTTATATTTCAGAAAATACGGTAAACGTAACAAGAGCTATGTACAACAAAGTATAATAAACGACTAAGGTTAATTCAGTTCAAAATACGTATTACTACATAAACGATTGAACAAACCGCCATAAATGATTCACCATCTTCTGTAGTCATAGTACGGCAGTTTCAAACTCTATTTTGAAGCTATTTGGATATCAATACACCAGTTTTGATATCACAATTGAATTAAAAACACTCAAGATGGTAAAATGTAAGTTTCAATACTGAATCACGGCCGTCAAAGTAAACCTGTGAACTCATTAATCAACGGAAAATGACACATTCATCACAAATTAAAGACGATTAATCACGCAGTAGATGTTGACCAAACGCGCTCTTTTGGAGGTTTGAAGAATGAGCCGCACAGCTGGTATCGAGCGGGTACATTTAGTCATCAAATCCATCAGAACAAACGAAAAACAGCATGGGAATTTCACGACATGTAACCACGGCGATTTGAACATAAACAGCAATCTCTAGACTTGAAAAATACCCTGAATTAGACCGTTTAAATCGTTAAAAAACTGCTATAAATCGTGATTAATCGTGTTTCAATAATGTGCTTTTTGGACTGTGTCTATTCTGTCCAGTAAGAGAATCTATTTAGTAATTTTTTGTATATTTTACCAACAAAGAAAGAGCCACTTAGATATTCTGTCTTATGCAATCACTTTTGTGTCTTTGAATTTGATTGTAGTTTTAGCACGAAGGAAGTATTTGTCCGTCGGTTGGCCTGAGATTTGCCTTTCGCCTTTGTACCCGCTTGAGTCCCGCTCGTTTCCGCGGTGAAATCCTTTCGCTCCTTTTGACGGCGTCTCCATAATGGGACGTGATTGGTTTATGAATATTAACGCGCTGCAAAGTGTCCGGTCTCATCGTGCTCTGAATCACCGCGGAGCCTTTAACGGGGCCCTTGACTGCAGCCTTTCGCTCCCATTTAGGCCCACGTGTCATCTTTGTACGGGGCTCTAACGCTGCTTTCGGGCACGTTTGAATCGGAATCGGTTTTATTGCCGTCGTCGGTGAACGATTGTACAACGGGATCAGAACGAGAGGGCAAAACAGTGGATACTATTAAAGTGCTATAATTTGTTCATATTTGTATTGATATTCCATGTTTCTATGACTTCACCCTCAACATCAGCCTCAACATCACCCTCAATATCACCCTCAACATGATCCTCAACATCACCCTCAACATCAGCCTCAACATGACCCTCAACATCAGCCTTAACATCAGCCTCAACATCACCCTCAACATGACCCTCAACATCAGCCTCAACATCAGCCTCAACATGACCCTCAATATCAGCCTCAACATGACCCTCAATATCAGCCTCAACATGACCCTCAATATCAGCCTCAACATGACCCTCAACATCAGCCTGAACATCACCCTCAACATGACCCTCAACATCAGCCTCAACATGACCCTCAACATCAGCCTCAACATGACCCTCAACATCAGCCTCAACATGACCCTCAACATGACCCTCAACATCAGCCTCAACATGACCCTCAACATCAGCCTCAACATCACCCTCAACATGACCCTCAAAATCAGCCTCAACATGACCCTCAACATCAGCCTCAACATGACCCTCAACATGACCCTCAACATCAGCCTCAACATGACCCTCAACATCAGCCTCAACATGACCCTCAACATCAGCCTCAACATGACCCTCAACATGACCCTCAACATCAGCCTCAACATGACCCTCAACATCAGCCTCAACATGACCCTCAACATCAGCCTCAACATCACCCTCAACATGACCCTCAACATCAGCCTCAACATGACCCTCAACATCACCCTCAACATGACCCTCAACATCAGCCTCAACATCAGCCTCAACATCAGCCTCAACATCACCCTCAACATGACCCTCAACATCAGCCTCAACATGACCCTCAATATCAGCCTCAACATGACCCTCAACATCAGCCTCAACATCACCCTCAACATGACCCTCAACATCAGCCTCAACATGACCCTCAACATCAGCCTCAACATGACCCTCAACATCAGCCTCAACATGACCCTCAACATGACCCTCAACATCAGCCTCAACATGACCCTCAACATCAGCCTCAACATGACCCTCAACATCAGCCTCAACATCACCCTCAACATGACCCTCAACATCAGCCTCAACATGACCCTCAACATCAGCCTCAACATGACCCTCAACATCAGCCTCAACATGACCCTCAACATGACCCTCAACATCAGCCTCAACATGACCCTCAACATCAGCCTCAACATGACCCTCAACATCAGCCTCAACATCACCCTCAACATGACCCTCAACATCAGCCTCAACATGACCCTCAACATCAGCCTCAACATGACCCTCAACATCAGCCTCAACATCACCCTCAACATGACCCTCAACATCAGCCTCAACATGACCCTCAACATCAGCCTCAACATCACCCTCAACATGACCCTCAACATCAGCCTCAACATGACCCTCAACATCAGCCTCAACATGACCCTCAACATGACCCTCAACATCAGCCTCAACATGACCCTCAACATCAGCCTCAACATGACCCTCAACATCAGCCTCAACATCACCCTCAACATGACCCTCAACATCAGCCTCAACATCACCCTCAACATCAGCCTCAACATCAGCCTCAACATCACCCTCAACATGACCCTCAACATCAGCCTCAACATGACCCTCAATATCAGCCTCAACATGACCCTCAACATCAGCCTCAACATGACCCTCAACATCAGCCTCAACATGACCCTCAACATCAGCCTCAACATGACCCTCAACATCAGCCTCAACATGACCCTCAACATCAGCCTCAACATCACCCTCAACATGACCCTCAACATCAGCCTCAACATGACCCTCAACATCAGCCTCAACATCACCCTCAACATCAGCCTCAACATCACCCTCAACATCACCCTCAACATCAGCCTCAACATCATCCTCAACATCACCCTCAACATGACCCTCAACATCAGCCTCAACATGACCCTCAACATCAGCCTCAACATGACCCTCAACATCAGCCTCAACATGACCCTCAACATCACCCTCAACATCAGCCTCAACATGACCCTCAACATCAGCCTCAACATGACCCTCAACATCAGCCTCAACATGACCCTCAACATCAGCCTCAACATCAGCCTCAACATCACCCTCAACATCACTTTCAACATGACCCTCAACATCAGCCTCAACATCACCCTCAGCATCACCCTCAACATCACCCTCAATATCACCCTCAATACCACCCTCAACATGACCCTCAACATCACCCTCAATATCAGCCTCAACATCAGCCTCAACATCAGCCTCAACATCACCCTCAGCATCACCGGCTCTGCTCTCTCCTGGCCCTTGTCGTGTTCATCCATGTCAACAACTGCTCCCCTGTCACGAGGTGTTCCCCAAGGTTTGGTGCTTGGTCCTCACCTGTTCGTCCTCTACCTCATCCCGCTTGGCAACATCATCCGTCGACATTGTCTACATTTTCCATCAAGTCCACAACTCACTCCACACTCTCCCAGAACACTTCCTCAAACTAAACTGTGATAAAACTGAAAAAAAAAATCATTGACAAAAGAGGGATAATCTTTTTGTTTTGTTTTTGTGAACAAAAAACCTTAACCTGCTTAACTTCTCTTCCCAACCGAATCCCCGCTTACACTCGTCACCTCGCTGTCTTAAAGAGTGTTTCTTTGCTTTTAGACACAGAGTGCTCTGGCTGGTGCTTCTGTGAGGTTTTCTCACCTGTGCAGAGCTTAGAGGAGGATAAACTTCTCAGACTCGATCTGCAGCTCGATAATGACAAAAACACTGTCCAGATGGTTAGTCTTTTTCTACGATTCCTCTCACAATTATCATAGCACAAAAATGTAATATTGTGACACACTGAGTTGCTGTATATTCTCGTTAAGCGTAACTACAACTATGTGATTTCTCTGAGAGTTCACACTTTCTCTGCGATTGGTTAAATCCACCTTTGTCAGTGTTTGAGCTTGAAACTGCATTCAATAGAGACACACTGAGTTAATATATAATGCGTGTTTTCTTACAAACTCTGCTCGGAAATGAGTGTTCAAATATCTGAAGTACCAAATTCAATCATATTAGTCCATTTTTTTTGTGCTGATATTTGGATATTTGTGTCAATTCCAGTTTGTCCTTGGTGCATCAGGTAAATCAGGTACAATCAGTAAAAATAGAACCAGACACAAAAATACGCCTGTATATTTACACAGTCATGCAACAATAATATATCCCATTACAGAGGGTGATCAAAGGATGAATATCAGTTATTAGCCTTTAAACGTGCTCTCGAGGACCTTTACTCTGGCATCGCACCAGCGCTTTGTGCCGAACAGCAGAACGTTTCGCTCTTAGTTTGGTGGTTTTACAGTGAGTCACGGTGAATCTTTTTTTAACCGGCTCACGAGATCAATCTATTAGCGCCATTTAGAGCGATCCAATGAGCGAGAAAGGCTCTAAAGCTCCCAAACAAGCTTTAATTGAAATGTTAATGTCTCTGTAGAACTGCCAACCATACGCCACTGTCTGCTGTGCTCAGTGGCAATGGGAAACCCGGCAGGCGAGCCGTGTTGCCAGGTCCACGGAAAATAAACAGCACAGTTAAAAAAATGTGTTCATTCCTTTAAAGCCCCAGTACCAAACATTTAGCCAAAGAGTAGACTAAAATAAAATCCTGCATTTTAACATAGAGAATCATGTCTCTTTGTGTGAGCGGCCCTGCATCTCCACAAACCTGACTCGTACTTGGCCTGGAGGAGCCACCCCCTGCTTGTTTCCGTGGGAATGTTGTTCCTATGACTGTAATTTTAAACAGTATAGCATCATGATGAAGTATATGAAGTTTATGTCCGTGGAATCATGCAGAAGGTTACATGCGGCTGCGGTTATTATTATTTTATTGTTATGATTTTAGCTTGTAAAGGATAATGTCTTTGTTATAGTGTCTCTGTCTCTTCTCCAGTTGTTCCACTCTTATCTAAGTATCTTTGTGTTATTAACATTCTCCAACAGTTATTCTATTGATCTCAAGGATCTTTATAATTGATCCTCACACATTTGCACAGATCCTGTCCATCTGCACAGAAGTAAGGCAAGGCAAGTTTATCTGTAGAGCACAGTTCATACACAAGGCAATTCAAAGTGCTTCACACAACAGGACAATTAAAACCACAGAGACATGACAGAAATCACAAAACCTTCATCTCTATTCATTACCAAATATATTGTCCCACAATGGCCCACACTGGCCCACACTGGACCGCACTGGCCCACACTGGACCACACTAGCCCACACTGGCCCACACTGGTCCACACTCCAGACACTCTTTCCCATAATTATTGATTATTAATAATTATTTATTTGACATTACCAGCGTGACAGGCGTCTCTGGGACGGGCACATCTCTTTTAGATTGATTCTTTCCCATGTTTGACCGTCCCCAGACGTCAGCGCGCTATCTGCCTCTGCACACGTCTGTGTTGAGCGTATGTATCTTTTACCACCACTCTCTGGTCCACGCCTCCACCTCATGTGTGACGCTTTTGTATCTTAAGAGAAACTATTTAAATCTGCTGTAGGATCAAAAATAAAAGGGGAGTCCAGATGCTTGCAGGGTGAAGTGGAGGTCCAGGTTGATGGCGTCGTCCACAGACCTGTTGGCTCTGTAGGTGAACTGCAGGGGGTCCGGCAGGGGTCCAGCAGGGGGGAGGTGTAGGACTTGAGGTGGGGGAGGACCAGGCGTTCAAATGACTTCATGACTCCAGGTCTGTAGTCATTAAGTCCAGTAATCCGGGGCTTCTTGGGGACAGGGACGATGATGAACAACTTGAATCAGGCTGGGACATGGCATGACTCCAGGGAGGTGTTAAAAATGCCAGTTATAGACAGGGGTCAGCTCGCCTGCACAGTGTCTTAAGGTGGCCGGGGTGACACGGTCTGGCCCAACAGCTTTTCGGGGGCTGGATATCCGTAATAGTTTGCATACATCCTGTTCATAGGCTTCATGAGTTGTTGATATATATGTGGAATTCAGTTCAGCTGTTATTTATTTTTCTGAAAATTTAAAGCCCTTTTTTTATTATTTCCTCCTATAAACTGACAGAAATAAAGTACAGTACAGGTGTTTTTATGCTGAACTAAGCTCTGAGCCTCTTTCCCCGTCCAACCTTTCCCTTCCATCAAACCTTATTGTCTGGCTTTATTGTGCCCGGCCTCCCTCTCTCCGCAGCCGCAATGTCTTTTTATATACGCTGTAAATATTGTCCAATCTTTTTTTCTTCCTGTAAGGGAATAAAGCAACGACAGACTTTCCCTGGAGGTGTGTGAAGTGTCAAGCGCTGACGTGCACCTGTCACTTGTGTTGTAATGAATGCATTGATTTAATATCGCAGCTCTGTGGGAGGCTCTCCGAGGTGGCTCCTTCCAATAACCTCCAACTGTGTCTCGCAGTGTACTGTACAACAGGAGGTACGCGGGGCTTTTGTTGATATTACTTTGTTAAGCTCTGGCAAACACATCCATGCATTCATTCATGTGATATATTAACGGGTATAAGGCCTTCAAAGCTGCATTTCATGTACCATAATTTACAGAGTATAAGTCACACCAGCCAAAAAATGCATAATAGAGAGAGAAAAAAAGACATATTAGTCACAGTGGAATATAAGTCGTATTTTGGGGGAATTTATCACAAAATCATCCTTCCTCTGTGTCACTTCTAAACAACTCCACAAACTCCAGAGGAAGAGGAAGTGCAGATTCTTCTTCTGCGTCGCTTAGAACCTAGAGCGCCCTCTTGTGGTTGTCAGCGTGAAAATAACAAATAATATCACATATAAGTCGCTCTGGAGTATAAGTCGGCCAAAACTGTGAAAAAAAGTGTGACTTATAGTACGGAAAATACGGTATTTAAATCTAATTGCATTGTCCCTTGTACTCAGAGACCTGTTGACACACCTCGAGTATTCACATGCATGACTTTTCTGGGCAGGTTCACGGCTTTAGAACAGCTTTTTTCATACGGCAGAGTGAAGCGACGTAGAGTAGATCTTAGGGACGTTTACGACTCTTACTTCCGGGTATTTCTAGTGTAAAATACTCAGTACCGTATTTTCCGGACTATAAGTGGCACCTTTTTTCACAGTTTTGGCCGGTGTGTGACTTATAGTTATATCTATACTTATATACTTATACTCCAGAGCGACTTATATGATAGTATGTGTTATTTTCACACTTGCAACCGCATTTCATACTCCAGTGCGACATATATATGTTTTTTTCTTCTCTATTATGCATTTTTTGGCTGGTGCAACGTATAGTCCGGAAAATAGGGTAAATGCACACAGCGAGCACCACATTCTGTCGGGTTGACCATCTTGAACGTGAGGCTGTGTCGTAAATGTGCTGTAGAAATAAAGTTGACATTGAGAGTTTTGCGTTCGTCATTAAAGGCACCGATTCATTTTTTTCAAGTGCACGTGTCCCACTTGGTTTTAGGCTCAGTGTTTCAAGTGTAGATCACAGTTTTGACCTTGTGTTGTATTTTATACTGCCCCGTGATTGCTTTGTCCAGTAATACAATCCACTCCATCTATTTTCATGACACACTTTTTAAAAACAGCACATTGACTGAAGTGCAGGACACAATATATATATAAAAAAAAAACAATTAAAATGAAAGAATGCAGCGTAAAAACAAAGAACACTAATGCAATTTGACTTCTGATTTTACCTGACTCACTTTATTACACATTTAATCAACATTTCTGAGGCAATTCATGGAAGAAAGAGTGACTTTTCTGTGAACATACTTTTCTCGATGAGTGGACGCTTTAGTTTAATTCATTTACTTTAAGACATTGACCTTTCAGTGCATTTGGCTTAACAATTACTCATAATAATTAGAGTGCAGCGTTTGCTTTAATTGGTGAACATAAATTGATATAGATCATTATTTCTGTTACTATTGCTAAACCTTGTGAACTGGCTGCAGTACGTCACGTTTAGCCTGGTGGAAATACACTTTGTTTCTTGCTATTTGCTGTGTATTTCTCGCCGGGATGAGTGATGGAGGCATGGAGGATGGAGGCTTGGAGGGATGGAGGCATGGAGGGATGGAGGCATGGAGGGATAGAGGGATGGAGGCATGGAGGTACGGAGGGATGGAGGGATGGGGGGATGGAGGCTTGGAGGGATGGAGGGATGAAGGTATGGAGGGATGGAGGCATGGAGGGATGGAGGGATGGAGGCATGGGGGGATGGAGGCATGGAGGGATGGAGGGATAGAGGGATGGAGGCATGGAGGGATAGAGGGATGGAGGCATGGAGGTACGGAGGGATGGAGGGATGGGGGGATGGAGGCTTGGAGGGATGGAGGGATGGAGGTATGGAGGGATGGAGGCATGGAGGGATGGAGGGATGGAGGCATGGGGGGATGGAGGCATGGAGGGATGGAGGGATAGAGGGATGGAGGGATGGAGGCATGGAGGGATGGAGACATGGAGGCATGGAGGGATGGAGGCATGGAGGGATGGAGGCATGGAGGGATGGAGGCATGGAGGCATGGAGGGATGGAGGGGTGGAGGGATGGAGGGATGGAGGCATGGAGGCATGGAAGGATGGAGGGATAGAGGGATGAGGCATGGAGGGATGGGGGGATGAAGGCATGGAGGGATGGAGGCATGGAGGGATAGGGGGATGGAGGGATGGAGGCATGGAGGGATGGAGGCATGGAGGGATAGAGGGATGGAGGCATGGAGGGATAGAGGGATGGAGGCATGGAGGGATAGAGGGATGGAGGCATGGAGGTATGGAGGCATGGAGGGATAGAGGGATGGAGGCATGGAGGGATAGAGGGATGGAGGCATGGAGGGATAGAGGGATGGAGGCATGGAGGTATGGAGGGATGGAGGGATGGAGGGATGGAGGGATAGAGGGATGGAGGCATGGAGGGATGGGGGGATGGAAACATGGAGGGATGGAGGCATGGAGTGATGGGGGGTGGAAAGAGGAGAGAGAGAAGACAAGAGAATGGGAGGCATCTGCTCGGGTCGAAACAGGGTGTGTGTTTTTACCCATTGTGGGGGGAAGAGAGAGACAACAACAACAACAACAGACTGAGAGATGGCGAAAATGAGGGAGGAGAGAGAAAGAGATGACAACGACAACAAGAGACTGAGCGAGGGAGAATTTGAGGGAGGGGGAGGCGGACGAGAGGATGGGTGGATGGAAGAGGGAGAGTAAGAAGATTGAATCGAAAGTAGAGAGTGGGGTGAGAGAGGAGGGAAGATGTAGAGGGAGGGAGAATGTGAGGGAGGGGGAGGCAGAAGAGAGGATGGATGGATGGAAGAGGGAGAGTAAGGAGATTGTGAGAGAGGAGGGAGGATGTAGAGGGAGGGAGAACGTGAGAGAGGGAAGATGTAGAGAGGAAAGATGGGTGAGGCAGAAATGTAGGGAGAAAAGAAGATCGAGAAGATCATTTGGAGAGGAAGGAGAGAGCGAGGGAAGAAGGGAGAGGAAGAGGGAGAGGAATAGTGGGCGATGATCCAAACGTCATATTTCACTCATAAATCTTTTGGTAAAAGAAGATCTATATCGTTAGATGCTGTTGCTTTGCCACGAATGTTATTAAATGTCGCTATATTCAAGGAGACGTGTTGCCAGCGGGCCAGGTCACGAGTCAGATCTGTGGAGAGGAGATTGAACTTGTAAATAAAATGCCTGTTTTTATTTGTATATTTGATTGTGTTAGCTATAAAAACTATAAATGCAGGCAAAATAGATATGTTTTATCGTTCCGTATTGTGTGATTGTGTAACACGGAGCTGGATTTGTGTGATTGTGTAACACGGAGCTGGATGTGTGTGTGATTGTGTAACACGGAGCTGGATGTGTGTGATTGTGTAACACGGGGCTGGATGTGTGTGATTGTGTAACACGGAGCTGGATGTGTGTGATTGTGTAACACGGAGCTGGATGTGTGTGATTGTGTAACACGGAGCTGGAGTTGTGTGTGATTTTGTAACACGGAGCTGGATGTGTGTGATTGTGTAACACGGAGCTGGAGTTCTGTGTGATTGTGTGACACGGGGCTGGATGTGTGTGATTGTGTAACACGGAGCTGGATGTGTGTGATTGTGTAACACGGAGCTGGATATGTGTAATTGTGTAACACGGAGCTGGATGTGTGTGTGTGTGATTGTGTAACACGGAGCTGGATGTGTGTGTGATTGTGTAACACGGAGCTGGATGTGTGTGATTGTGTAACACGGAGCTGGATGTGTGTGATTGTGTAACACGGAGCTGGATGTGTGTGTGTGTGATTGTGTAACACGGAGCTGGATGTGTGTGATTGTGTAACACGGAGCTGGATGTGTGTGATTGTGTAACACGGAGCTGGATGTGTGTGTGTGTGATTGTGTAACACGGAGCTGGTTGTGTGTGTGATTGTGTAACACGGAGCTGGATGTGTGTGTGATTTTCTAACATGGAGCTGGAGTTGTGTGTGATTGTGTAACACGGAGCTGGTTGTGTGTGTGATTGTGTAACATGGAGCTTGATGTGTGTGTGATTGTGTAACACGGAGCTGGAGTTGTGTGTGATTGTGTAACACGGAGCTGGATGTGTGTGACACGGAGCTGGAGTTGTGTGTGATTGTGTAACACGGAGCTGGATGTGTGTGTGATTGTGTAACACGGAGCTGGATGTGTGTGATTGTGTAACACGGGGCTGGATGTGTGTGATTGTGTAACACGGAGCTGGATGTGTGTGATTGTGTAACACGGAGCTGGATGTGTGTGATTGTGTAACACGGAGCTGGAGTTGTGTGTGATTTTGTAACACGGAGCTGGATGTGTGTGATTGTGTAACACGGAGCTGGAGTTCTGTGTGATTGTGTGACACGGGGCTGGATGTGTGTGATTGTGTAACACGGAGCTGGATGTGTGTGATTGTGTAACACGGAGCTGGATATGTGTAATTGTGTAACACGGAGCTGGATGTGTGTGTGTGTGATTGTGTAACACGGAGCTGGATGTGTGTGTGATTGTGTAACACGGAGCTGGATGTGTGTGATTGTGTAACACGGAGCTGGATGTGTGTGATTGTGTAACACGGAGCTGGATGTGTGTGTGTGTGATTGTGTAACACGGAGCTGGATGTGTGTGATTGTGTAACACGGAGCTGGATGTGTGTGATTGTGTAACACGGAGCTGGATGTGTGTGTGTGTGATTATGTAACACGGAGCTGGATGTGTGCGATTGTGTAACACGGAGCTGGATGTGTGTGTGATTGTGTGACACAGAGATGGATGTGTGTGTGTGATTGTGTAACACGGAGCTGGATGTGTGTGTGATTGTGTAACACGGAGCTGGATGTGTGTGTGATTGTGTAACATGGAGCTGGATGTGTGTGTGATTGTGTAACACGGAGCTGGATGTGTGTTTGATTGTGTAACACGGAGCTGGATGTGTGTGATTGTGTAACACGGAGCTGGATGTGTGTGTGATTGTGTGACACAGAGATGGATGTGTGTGTGTGATTGTGTAACACGGAGCTGGATGTGTGTGTGATTGTGTAACACGGAGCTGGATGTGTGTGTGATTGTGTAACACGGAGCTGGATATGTGTGTGATTGTGTAACATGGAGCTGGATGTGTGTGTGATTGTGTAACACGGAGCTGGATGTGTGTGTGATTGTGTAACACGGAGCTGGATGTGTGTGTGATTGTGTAACACGGAGCTGGATGTGTGTGTGAGTGTGTAGCACAGAGCTGGATGTGTGTGTGATTGTGTAACACGGAGCTGGATGTGTGTGTGATTGTGTAACACGGAGCTGGATGTGTGTGTGATTGTGTAACACAGAGCTGGATGTGTGTGTGATTGTGTAACACGGAGCTGGATGTGTGTGTGTGATTGTGTAACACGGAGCTGGATGTGTGTGTGATTGTGTAACACGGAGCTGGATGTGTGTGTGATTGTGTAACACAGAGCTGGATGTGTGTGTGATTGTGTAACACGGAGCTGGATGTGTGTGTGATTGTGTAACACAGAGCTGGATGTGTGTGTGATTGTGTAACACGGAGCTGGATGTGTGTGTGATTGTGTAGTTGTGTGATTCACCCTCTCCTCAGTAATGACGGGTCTGAAGACGCTTTTGGCCCTTCCACTCTCTGGATTCAAAGTTCATTACCATGACTAAAGTTTCCTCTTCTACAAAACTTTTTGAGGAGTTCGGAAATGGCTGAGTTTGGTTTCAGATGAAAATAGAGGTTTTGCTCGTGACGTCACAACGTTTAGGATTTTAGAGGTCGAGTCCAGGGTCAAAGGTCTGAGCGTGGACGGGAAATAAACAACAGCGTGTTTTACGACGTGTGAGTTTAGTATTGTGTTTTTCTGTCTTTATGTATCGTGTGTGTTGTGGTTGCACTCGGTCCAATAAAGAATGAAACACACAAAGAAAGAAAGAAAGAAACACACAAAGAAAGAAAGAAAGAAAGGAACACACAAAGAAAGAAAGAAAGAAAGAAAGGAACACACAAAGAAAGAAAGAAACACACAAAGAAAGAAAGAAACACACAAATAAATAAATAAATAAACACACAAAGAAACAAAGAAAGAAAGAAACACACAAATAAATAAATAAACACACAAAGAAAGAAAGAAACAAAGAAAGAAAGAAACACACAAAGAAAGAAAGAAAGGAACACACACAAATTAATAAACAAAGAAAGAAACACATAAAGAAACACACACACACACACACACAAATTAATAAACCAAGAAACAAACAAACAAACAAACAAACAAACAAACAAACACATAAATGAATAAAGAAAGACAGAAAGAAACACACACAAAAAAAAAAACTAACAGACAAACAAACAGACAAATGAATAAACTCAGAAAGAAAGAAAGAAAGAAAGAAAGAAATATAAACTGAATATAAATGTTGGAACAATTGCTCTTCGGACCAAAATAAGGGAAATAAAGTGGTATTTGTGCTGCTCTGGTTCAGTCACAGCGTCAGAAGCAGCTTTGCAAAAGCTTCCCGGGACCTCAATAGAAGGCTAAAAACTGAGAATCATTTGGATTTTCCTTTTGGTTAAGGCTTTTAACTTGTTTGTACAATGTTTTCCCCCTTTAAGTTTTAATATTTTGCAACTATAGCTGGACTAAATATGATTAATAAATTATAAAAAATGTTCAAAAATGCTTGTCTCCATTGAATATTTCACAGAACTAAAGTTGTAATCATCTTAAGTTCAATAATTTTCATTTTTATGCCATTTTCTCATTTTTCATTACATTTGATCATGTCATTATCGGTCAAATCAAACAATAAAGGCCAAGATACAGGTCAGATCTGTGCAGAGGCCGCCCTGCTCTCATTAATCAGGCACGCACTGTATTTAAAAGCAGCAGAAACAATTAAACACATCGTTCTGTGGTAGATTCAGGCCAAGCATCACCGTCTCCATGGATACAGACATGCAGCGGCCCCATAGTGCACCTTTAACCATGTTTTATTCAAATAAAGTCACTCAAAGCACATTTAGACTCTCCATAACTTCCAGACACAACTTCCACATGAACCGCTGTCATTAATGTCCCTAAATCACCATCAAGTCAAACCTGAACGTTCTGGAGACGCCGCGTTCTGTCGGCGCAATTACTTCTGATTAAGCGTCGCCGCGGTCGCGTTTAAAGTCGAGACTCTGATGTGCTTTTAGCCAGCGCTTTCATTAAAACACGTACGAAGTGAGACGTCCATTTTCTGGCCACGGCTTTGGTCTTTGTGGTTATTATTCAGAGCGTGGAGCACTTTGAGCGCGGCTCGCAGGGCGTCCGTCTCGTTTCGTCGCGTCTTCGGGCTTTTCTCGTTTCTTTGATTCGGACGTGGCTCCGCTCCGCGCCATTTGGACGTCTTTGTCTGGGTTTGGCGTGCGTGTGTGACATCTGAAACCTGCACTAATGGGTCTTCAAAAAGAACCTGTGATGGTCTATTACGTTTGTATCTTAATATTGTTCGACTTATTTTGCATCAACTCACCCGCTCTTGAAACCGCTCTGTGTGGCGAACCATTTTTATATACCGTATTTCCCGAAGTATAAGTCGCAACAGCCCAAATATAAGTCGCAACAGCCCAAATATGTATAATGGAGAAGAAGAAAAACATATATAAGTCACATTTTTTGGGGAAATGTATTTGATAAAATCCAGGACCAAGAAATGTAGTTTAAAATAATAAGAGATGAGAGAACATGGTGAATAGGTGTACGTATGCTAACGCTAACACCTTCAGCTACATGACGTATGCTAACGCTAACACCTTCAGCTACATGACGTATGCTAACGCTAACACTTTCAGCTACATGACGTATGCTAACGCTAACACCTTCAGCTACATGACGTATGCTAACGCTAACACCTTCAGCTACATGAGGCACAGACAGAACTGTGGTAAGTGTCTGGTATGTTAACGTAACATATGAACAGTTATTCAGATAACTATAGCATAAAGAACACGCTAACAAGTTTAGCAAAGCATCAGTTTTACCCCAAATCACTAAATCCATTGAATTCTTCTTCCTCTGTGTCACTTCTAAACAACTCCACAAACTCCAGAGGAAGAGGAAGTGCAGATTCTTCTTCTGCGTCGCTTAGAGTCTGGAAAATATGGTATTTTTGGAGCTGTCCATCTGTGGTGCCATTTGGGGAGATGTTAATGAGGTTCTGGAGATGGTCTTTAACAGGATAATATTACAGTTATATATATAATGTATTTGGCACCAAAGCACCTCCATATTTAACGGTTGTACTTTTGGTGATGGCTATAAAAGGATAACCCGAAAAGTGTAAGGAAACGCACATGAGATAAGATATGCACATAAGATATTCCTTTATTGTCCACACATGGGGAAATTCCGTAATGAATGGATTAAGTTGCTACCAGACATATTTAAAAAGTAACGGATTTCCTTCACACTCAAGCTACAGGTGGATTTATTTGAGGATTACTGGTCAAAATGGTTGACGATGATGGTGTTATTTCTTCTCTTTTATTGTGTTTTTGCTTTTATGTGTTTGTTTTGATGTTTTTTGTCTTTTTTGTAATGCGTGTGCAGGAAAAACACAGTCAGAACTTGTGATTGTGGTAAACGAACTGTGACCGGGGTCGCCTGTGCACAGATCTGACCTGTAACCAGGCCCCCGTAACGTCACCTGCTCGTGAAAAAAACGCAAACCTCCGCAGTGACCCCGCCTCTTGTCCGACGTGGGCGAATGACACGTTCTGACGGTGTGACTCGTGTGTTTTTTTAGGTACTTCACCAACATCTCCATCGGGGGGCGCGACTACTCCTTCAGCAACGACGGCTACCTGTCCAACCCTCTGCTGGACGTCATCTCCTACACCAACGGGCGCGGCTGGGAGGAGGTAACGCGCCTACGTCCGTCCACACTAACGCCTCAGAGCGCCTTCCAGGGCCTTTTATTTGTCCTTCCAACGAGTAAAACACATTCAGGATCTGGTTTTGAGGTCAGGAAGTGTCCAAAACTTCAAAATAAAGCTTCTAATGTCACACGTTTTATCAGGAAAGTAGTGAAAGCCAATCAATGTCTGTTTATGTTTTTATGAACGCTTTTAACAGTAATTATAGAGTCTTGTTGAAGGTATTCAAATTATAAACGAACAAGTTATATTTTATATTCCCTCAAATAGCCTTTAGTCTTTGCTTTGATCACTGCTTTTGCAAAACGCTTTCCACTAATGAACCCCAGGCAAAGAATCTGAATCTAAAATATATGTAGATTCCAGAAGGATTCATCAATTTGCTCGTATTTAACTTACCGTATTTTCTGGAGTATAAGTCGCACCAGCCAAAAAATGCATAATAGAGAAGAAAAAAACATACATAAGTCGCACTGGAGTATAAGTCGCACCAGCCAAAAAATGCATAATAGAGAAGAAAAAAACATATATAAGTCGCACTGGACTATAAGTCGCACCAGCCAAAAAATGCATAATAGAGAAGAAAAAAACATATATAAGTCGCACTGGAGTATGAAATGCGGTTACAAGTGTGAAAATAACAAATAATATCACATATAAGTCGCTCCAGAGTATAAGTGTATAAATATAAGTATAAGTCGCACCCCAAACATTTTAAAAACTATGAAAAAAGGTGCGACTTATAGTCCGGAAGATACGGTACTTTAATTGCTTCTATCAAACTAGTAGTAGGAAATGTGTTGACAGATTCATACAGAGTTAGTTAATAAGGAAAAACCTTCTTAAATTGGATGTATCTGCGGCGTAGAAAGTTGTAACATAAAGAAAGAAAAAAGAGAGTGAAGTTTTACCCGAACTGGTTTTATCTATAAGATTTTTTTTTTTAATTCAAAAAATCGCAAACTGAACAAATATTGGCGACAAGTATTTCCCAGAGGCCTTTGTGCCGCTGCAGATATCCCGCCGTGATGGATTTCGGTTTTAGTCAATTACCTCTGCCGCGGCGTTGTTGGTAATTAGCGGATGAATCAAGAATGCTAATTAGCGGCAGCCGTTCGCGCCTTCGTTTAGTGTCAATGTTATGAAGACGTCTGGGTCTCGTGGACTTGGCTCACGCATTCGCTCGTTTTGTCGGGAAAAGCTGTTGAATTTAACTGAATTTTAACCGAAAACGCTCACGCCGACGAGAGTCTGACATGTTTCTACTGAACGAACTGGTTGTAAAATGATCTCGTTTTATGCTAAGGGCTAGCGTTAGCGATGCGGCATTCGTGCGGTCGACTCACTTTACGTTGGCACCGCTCCACTGTCACACACGCCTCGTCACGAACACATCTTGAGTAGTGTAGTGTGTAAAGACGTCCAGATGAATCGGTTAATCGAGAATCGCGATGGTTCAGGTCGCAATATAATCGTGAGAGCCAAACGAACAATTTTAGAAGCAAAATTAGATAGTTTTTTAACTTATCTACTGTCCAAAAACAGATCGAAATGTAAAGAACTTTTGAATCTGTAGCTGTATTTTTCGCATTTAACTTTCTTTTGTCAATACTTCCGTAAAGCCGATCCCAAACTTGAGGAATGAATCCCGGTCGCAATAACCGTGAATAATCGTTAAATCATGACATAAACCACCTACTTTAGCGAGTTCTAGTTAATTGCACGACACAATAGTTTGGCTTGAAACGGTAATATGTGCCGTTTTCTCCAGTGTCGAGAATATTTTGGCATCATCTTTTTGCATTAACCGCGAATAATCGTTAAATCGTGACATTTTTCCTCACAATAATGCTCAAATTTGACATTGTAACATCAAATTGTGTGTAATGTGCAGTTGAAGTAATGCTGCTGCTGTATATACTCTAAGAAGCTCCTTAAAGGCTGCGGTGTCTCATTTTCAAGCCGTGAAACGAGGACGTATGTATTTATTTCCATCTATCTCGCACCCGAGCTCTCACAAACCTTTTGCCTCATGGGTAATATCCACGTGCGTTCATTTCAAGGCGCGTGAACGGCTCAAGAGCGGATATCGTTCTTCTTCTGCAGACGGGGACGCGAGGCTGGGGACGTCCGCCCAAAGCTCCGTCGATCCCACTAACGCGCCCACGGATCAAATACTTTATTGTCAGACGCAGACTCATTTCGATTGGCTTTTTTCGCAGCTTTCGCCGAAACCCAAACGCACAGAGCCAATTGTCGCCGGGGCGGGTTGAATCCCTTCGCGCTGCGTCGGGGGAGTCGATACTTGCGCCCTCTGCTGGGGGTTTGTTTATCCGTGGTGACAATCGAGCGTCGTGCCAAAGCAACAAATGAAAAAAAAACTAAAATTACACGTTTCGAATGGGGGAAAAGTCAAGATATCACCGCAGTTGTTCTGTTCGTGGGTGTCGGCTTCCTGTTGCATGCAGGTGACGCGACTAGGCCAAGTTACAGGTCAGATCTGTGGAGAGACGACCCCGCTTGCCAATAAAATGCATGTTTTCTAAGGTTTTATGAGCACTATCTATATTTAGATGCTATATTTAGATGCTCGAAAGTTAAATTGAGCATAAAGATTACACAGAACACCTACTTTTAGCAAATTCTAGTTAATTGCACAATATCAAGGACGAGTTTGGCCAGAAACGGTAAAATGTGCTGTTGTCTCCGATTAAAAGAATGTTTTGGCAGCTCCTGAACCTGAGTCATCATCTTTTGTCGTGCCTTTAAAAGGACAGCGGCTCCTTTTTGAACCCGCTTCAAAGCTCCGGCTCAGAAGTTAAGTATAAAGACACTTGTAGCTACACATCTGCTCGTGTTGATGCTAATTATCCTAGCGTAGCCGGTGGCGGCGGCTAATTTCACAGCCCATCAAACATGCTAACTCACCAGGCTCGCTTTCACCTCTCTGTCTGTGCATCTGCCGCAGCCTCACTAATGAGATGTCCCTATGTCCTCCTCCTCCTCCACCTCCTCCTCCTCCTCCTCTCCCCCCTGCTTCTCCTCCTCCTCCACCTCCTCTTCCTCCTCTCTGATCTGTCGATCTTCTTAACATCGCTTTTGTTGCTCTAATGTGGACACTGTACAGGATTAAACGCCAATAAACTAATGAAGCCAAACATTACGATCACACGCAGTTGAAAGGTCGCTCGTGAGTGGGCGGGAGACGGTTTATGAAGCAGGGGATTTAGTCCTGGTTTTGGCCTGGTTTAGTCCTCATTTAGTCCTGGTTTAGTCCTGGTTTAGTCCTGATATAGACCTGGTTTAGTCCTGGTTTAGACCTGATTTAGTCCTGATATAGACCTGGTTTAGTCCTGGTTTAGACCTGATTTAGTCCTGGTTTAGACCTGGTTTGGACCTGATTTAGTCCTGGTTTAGTCCTGGTTTAGTCCTGATATAGTCCTGGTTTAGACCTGGTTTGGACCTGGTTTGGACCTGGTTTAGTCCTGACCAGCGATGGAACTACTCAAGTACTCAATGTAAAAGTACAGATACACAAGAAAAAAATGTCTCAAGTTAGGTTTTTTTTACTGCAGATTCTTGTTCAACAGAAACTACTTGTAGCTGTTTTTATTTGTATTTTTTGTTCAAAGTTGGGGTTGAAAAATAGCCACTCAGACATCTCGGGTGGTCTCAAAAAATAAAGAAAAGTACTTTTATGTCTTGTTACAAAAATGTAGTGGAGAAAGTGCTCATAACGGCTCTCAAATTTAGTGTAAAAGTAAAAAGTATAAAAGACAGTACTTTTACTGTTGTACTTAACCAAACACAGTGAAACAAAACTAGACCAGAGAAAGAATAGACAGAAAACAAAATAAATAATAATAATAAAAAAGCGGCAGACGAAACCCAAAGAAAACATCGTATTTCGTCCAGAGTCTGTCAAATTTGTCCATTTTCCAATTAAGTCCAAATGTCGTTGGTGCATTCATCCGTTCATTGTGAGGGTCTTTCACGCTGCCAGGAGACAGATGCTGCTCGTATCCATGGCAGCAGATCTGAGGCCCAAATGCATTGTCCTGAAACCCAGCGGGATGGATGAATGTTGTGAGCTGCAGGACAGGGGTTGGACCTCATGCCATGCGTTCTCGTGGGGCGGTCCCAGTCTGCTCTGGTTATGGGTCCGTCATAGTTTTGAGTTCTGGTCTTGTCCTCATTTAGTGAAGCTCTTGTGGAGTGTTTCTGTCTGAATCTATCAGAAGTACTTTAGACTGGTATAAGACCTGTTTTTATGCATCTCTCGTGAGCTGTTCCTGGTCAGCAGAAGTCATAATCTGTCAGAGGTGCTTTGGACCTGTTTAGAGCTGGTTTAAACGTCATTTAGACCTGGTTTAGATCTGGTTTAAACCTGGTTAGGACGTAGTTTGGACCTTATTTTATTCAGATCTCATGGGGTGGTCCTGGTCTGCAGTGGTCTGTATCTACTGAACATGTGTTAGACCTAATTTAGTCCGAGATCAGAGAAGCTCCTGCAAAGTGGTTCCGGCTGCAAGTATCTGTCAGAGAAGCTTTAGACCTGGTTTGGACCTGGTTTAGTCCTGGTTTAGTCCTGCTGGTCCTACATTAGCACTGCTCTTGTTGTGCGTTCTCAGACCTGGTTTAGTCCTGGTGGTCCTACATTAGCGCTGCTCTTGTCATGTGTTCTCAGACCTGGTTTAGTCCTGGTGGTCCTACATTAGCGCTGCTCTTGTTGTGCGTTCTCAGACCTGGTTTAGTCCTGGTGGTCCTACATTAGCACTGCTCTTGTCATGTGTTCTCAGACCTGGTTTAGTCCTGGTGGTCCTACATTAGCGCTGCTCTTGTCATGTGTTCTCAGACCTGGTTTAGTCCTGGTGGTCCTACATTAGCACTGCTCTTGTCATGTGTTCTCAGACCTGGTTTAGTCCTGGTGGTCCTACATTAGCACTGCTCTTGTCATGTGTTCTCAGACCTGGTTTAGTCCTGGTGGTCCTACATTAGCACTGCTCTTGTCATGTGTTCTCAGACCTGGTTTAGTCCTGGTGGTCCTACATTGGCGCTGCTCTTGTTGTGCGTTCTCAGACCTGGTTTAGTCCTGGTGGTCCTACATTAGCACTGCTCTTGTCATGTGTTCTCAGACCTGGTTTAGTCCTGGTGGTCCTACATTAGCGCTGCTCTTGTTGTGCGTTCTCAGACCTGGTTTAGTCCTGGTGGTCCTACATTAGCACTGCTCTTGTCATGTGTTCTCAGACCTGGTTTAGTCCTGGTGGTCCTACATTAGCACTGCTCTTGTCATGTGTTCTCAGACCTGGTTTAGTCCTGGTGGTCCTACATTAGCGCTGCTCTTGTTGTGCGTTCTCAGACCTGGTTTAGTCCTGGTGGTCCTACATTAGCGCTGCTCTTGTCATGTGTTCTCAGACCTGGTTTAGTCCTGGTGGTCCTACATTAGCACTGCTCTTGTCATGTGTTCTCAGACCTGGTTTAGTCCTGGTGGTCCTACATTAGCACTGCTCTTGTCATGTGTTCTCAGACCTGGTTTAGTCCTGGTGGTCCTACATTAGCACTGCTCTTGTCATGTGTTCTCAGACCTGGTTTAGTCCTGGTGGTCCTACATTAGCACTGCTCTTGTCATGTGTTCTCAGACCTGGTTTAGTCCTGGTGGTCCTACATTAGCACTGCTCTTGTCATGTGTTCTCAGACCTGGTTTAGTCCTGGTGGTCCTACATTAGCACTGCTCTTGTCATGTGTTCTCAGACCTGGTTTAATCCTGGTGGTCCTACATTAGCACTGCTCTTGTCATGTGTTCTCAGACCTGGTTTAGTCCTGGTGGTCCTACATTAGCACTGCTCTTGTCATGTGTTCTCAGACCTGGTTTAGTCCTGGTGGTCCTACATTAGCGCTGCTCTTGTCATGTGTTCTCAGACCTGGTTTAGTCCTGGTGGTCCTACATTAGCGCTGCTCTTGTCATGTGTTCTCAGACCTGGTTTAGTCCTGGTGGTCCTACATTAGCACTGCTCTTGTCATGTGTTCTCAGACCTGGTTTAGTCCTGGTGGTCCTACATTAGCACTGCTCTTGTCATGTGTTCTCAGACCTGGTTTAGTCCTGGTGGTCCTACATTAGCACTGCTCTTGTCATGTGTTCTCAGACCTGGTTTAGTCCTGGTGGTCCTACATTAGCACTGCTCTTGTCATGTGTTCTCAGACCTGGTTTAGTCCTGGTGGTCCTACATTAGCACTGCTCTTGTCATGTGTTCTCAGACCTGGTTTAGTCCTGGTGGTCCTACATTAGCGCTGCTCTTGTCATGTGTTCTCAGACCTGGTTTAGTCCTGGTGGTCCTACATTAGCGCTGCTCTTGTTGTGCGTTCTCAGACCTGGTTTAGTCCTGGTGGTCCTACATTAGCACTGCTCTTGTCATGTGTTCTCAGACCTGGTTTAGTCCTGGTGGTCCTACATTAGCGCTGCTCTTGTTGTGCGTTCTCAGACCTGGTTTAGTCCTGGTGGTCCTACATTAGCACTGCTCTTGTCATGTGTTCTCAGACCTGGTTTAGTCCTGGTGGTCCTACATTAGCACTGCTCTTGTCATGTGTTCTCAGACCTGGTTTAGTCCTGGTGGTCCTACATTAGCACTGCTCTTGTCATGTGTTCTCAGACCTGGTTTAGTCCTGGTGGTCCTACATTAGCACTGCTCTTGTCATGTGTTCTCAGACCTGGTTTAGTCCTGGTGGTCCTACATTAGCACTGCTCTTGTCATGTGTTCTCAGACCTGGTTTAGTCCTGGTGGTCCTACATTAGCACTGCTCTTGTCATGTGTTCTCAGACCTGGTTTAGTCCTGGTGGTCCTACATTAGCACTGCTCTTGTCATGTGTTCTCAGACCTGGTTTAGTCCTGGTGGTCCTACATTAGCACTGCTCTTGTCATGTGTTCTCAGACCTGGTTTAGTCCTGGTGGTCCTACATTAGCACTGCTCTTGTCATGTGTTCTCAGACCTGGTTTAGTCCTGGTGGTCCTACATTAGCACTGCTCTTGTCATGTGTTCTCAGACCTGGTTTAGTCCTGGTGGTCCTACATTAGCACTGCTCTTGTCATGTGTTCTCAGACCTGGTTTAGTCCTGGTGGTCCTACATTAGCGCTGCTCTTGTCATGTGTTCTCAGACCTGGTTTAGTCCTGGTGGTCCTACATTAGCGCTGCTCTTGTTGTGCGTTCTCAGACCTGGTTTAGTCCTGGTGGTCCTACATTAGCGCTGCTCTTGTCATGTGTTCTCAGACCTGGTTTAGTCCTGGTGGTCCTACATTAGCGCTGCTCTTGTCATGTGTTCTCAGACCTGGTTTAGTCCTGGTGGTCCTACATTAGCACTGCTCTTGTCATGTGTTCTCAGACCTGGTTTAGTCCTGGTGGTCCTACATTAGCGCTGCTCTTGTCATGTGTTCTCAGACCTGGTTTAGTCCTGGTGGTCCTACATTAGCGCTGCTCTTGTTGTGCGTTCTCAGACCTGGTTTAGTCCTGGTGGTCCTACATTAGCGCTGCTCTTGTCATGTGTTCTCAGACCTGGTTTAGTCCTGGTGGTCCTACATTAGCGCTGCTCTTGTCATGTGTTCTCAGACCTGGTTTAGTCCTGGTGGTCCTACATTAGCACTGCTCTTGTCATGTGTTCTCAGACCTGGTTTAGTCCTGGTGGTCCTACATTAGCGCTGCCCTTGTCATGTGTTCTCAGACCTGGTTTAGTCCTGGTGGTCCTACATTAGCACTGCTCTTGTCATGTGTTCACAGACCTGGTTTAGTCCTGGTGGTCCTACATTAGCACTGCTCTTGTCATGTGTTCTCAGACCTGGTTTAGTCCTGGTGGTCCTACATTAGCACTGCTCTTGTTGTGCGTTCTCAGACCTGGTTTAGTCCTGGTGGTCCTACATTAGCGCTGCTCTTGTTGTGACAAGCAGAACATGCAGAAAGACGAGCAGGCACAGTGCATCGTGAAGGAAAAGTACAAAAAAAATCATTTTGTGGACATTACTCTTTTGTCATATACATACATATATATATACAGTCAAATGATGATTGGCAGAACATTTTACCTCAAATTTAAATATTTCTAACATCACATTCTAATAACCACCTAAAAGTAATGCTTCAAGCCTCAGTAAAAAGTACAGTGGTTCAGTCTGCGATCTGTATGTTTCAAGTGAAAAGAACGACAGACTAAGGCAAAAGTTGCAAAAAAACCTGCTCAACAAATGTGACTTTTTGCTTGATACAAAAGGCCACGTCTTATTCAGCCGCTCCTCTACCATCCCAGTGTTTTCTCTGAAGGGTTCTCTCCGAATGGTTCTCTCTGAAGTGTCCTCTCTCTGAAGGCCTCTCTCTGAAGGGTCCTGTCTGAAGGGTCCTCTCTCTGAAGGGTCCTCTCTGAAGGCTTCTCTCTGAAGGGTCCTCTCTCTGAAGGCCTCTCTCTGAAGGGTCCTGTCTGAAGGGTCCTCTCTCTGAAGGGTCCTCTCTGAAGGCTTCTCTCTGAAGGGTCCTCTCTCTGAAGGCTTCTCTCTGAAGGCTTCTCTCTGAAGGGTCCTCTCTCTGAAGGCCTCTCTCTGAAGGGTCCTGTCTGAAGGGTCCTCTCTCTGAAGGGTCCTCTCTCTGAAGGGTCCTCTCTGAAGGCTTCTCTCTGAAGGCTTCTCTCTGAAGGGTCCTGTCTGAAGGGTCCTCTCTCTGAAGGGTCCTCTCTCTGAAGGGTCCTCTCTGAAGGCTTCTCTCTGAAGGCTTCTCTCTGAAGGGTCCTGTCTGAAGGGTCCTCTCTCTGAAGGGTCCTCTCTCTGAAGGGTCCTCTCTGAAGGGTCCTCTCTGAAGGCTTCTCTCTGAAGGGTCCTGTCTGAAGGGTCCTCTCTGAAGGCTTCTCTCTGAAGGCTTCTCTCTGAAGAGTCCTGTCTGAAGGGTCCTCTCTGAAGGCTTCTCTCTGAAGGTTCCTCTCTCTGAAGGGCCCTCTCTCTGAAGGGTCCTCTCTGAAGGCTTCTCTCTGAAGGCTTTTCTCTGAAGGATCCTCTCTGAAGGGTCCTGTCTGAAGGCTTCTCTCTGAAGGGTCCTGTCTGAAGGGTCCTCTCTCTGAAGGGTCCTCTCTGAAGGGTCCTCTCTGAAGGCTTCTCTCTGAAGGCTTCTCTCTGAAGAGTCCTGTCTGAAGGGTCCTCTCTGAAGGCTTCTCTCTGAAGGTTCCTCTCTCTGAAGGGCCCTCTCTCTGAAGGGTCCTCTCTGAAGGCTTCTCTCTGAAGGCTTCTCTCTGTAGGGTTCTCTCTGAAGGGTTCTCTCTGAAGGGTCCTCTCTGAAGGCTTCTCTCTGAAGGCTTCTCTCTGAAGAGTCCTGTCTGAAGGGTCCTCTCTGAAGGCTTCTCTCTGAAGGTTCCTCTCTCTGAAGGGCCCTCTCTCTGAAGGGTCCTCTCTGAAGGCTTCTCTCTGAAGGCTTCTCTCTGTAGGGTTCTCTCTGAAGGGTTCTCTCTGAAGGGTCCTCTCTGAAGGCTTCTCTCTGAAGGCTTCTCTCTGAAGAGTCCTGTCTGAAGGGTCCTCTCTGAAGGCTTCTCTCTGAAGGTTCCTCTCTCTGAAGGGCCCTCTCTCTGAAGGGTCCTCTCTGAAGGCTTCTCTCTGAAGGCTTCTCTCTGTAGGGTTCTCTCTGAAGGGTTCTCTCTGAAGGGTTCCCTCTGAAGGGTTCTCTCTGAAGGGTCCTCTCTGAAGGTTCCTCTCTCTGAAGGGTTCTCTCTGTAGGTGCTGTGTCACATCTCCTCCCTTTTGAAACAGAACCATGAGTAAGATTAGCGGGGATTACGGGGGATTTCACGACTTTACGCGCCACGTTTCCGTCCGGGAGGCTCAAAACCGTCGGTATTGTTTCCCGTACGAGTGCGAAACAGTTGGAGGAGCCGATGCTTTGTCTGGAGGCTGTAACCTATATGTGTTTGCTCAGCTCGTCACTTTGACACTCCGCAGCACACTTCGTCTGCCTTTCAAACCACCGCACGCTCAGCCGTTTGCCGAGCTCGTAAACACAGACGAACAATTGGGTTCACAACGATTTATGGCAAAAAATGTGCGTCACTTGTAGTCTGAAAAGGCCTCCAGTCTTATTTGAGCACAACTTATTGACAAAATGTGCAAAATGTGCAAAACAAATGCATAATAGAGAAGAAAAAAACATATAATTCGCACTGGAGTATGAAATGCGGTTGCAAGTGTGAAAATAACAAATCACATACAAGTCGTTCCGGAGTACAAGTATAAGTATATAAGTATAAATGTAAGTATAAGTCGCACCCCGGCCAAAACTATGAAAAAAGGTGTGAGTTATACTGCGGAAAATACGGTACACGGCATTGGATTGAAACTAAAATCACAAGTTTAGGTGTTTACCGTATTTTCCTATAAGTCGCACCAGCCAAAAAATACATAATAGTGAACAAAAAAACATATATAAGTCGCACTGGAGTATGAAATGCGGTTGCAAGTGTGAAAATAACAAATAATATCACATATAAGTTGAGTATAAGTATAAGTATATAAGTATAAATATAAGTCGTACCCCAGCAAAAACTATTAAAAAAAACTGCCACTTATAGTCCGGAAAATACGGTACTCATTTTGTGATCTGGAACGTGCTGAAATGTTTGAAGGTTGAAATGGTCGTCCAACAAGCAGCGGGTTGGCGTTCGGAAGCGGGATTTTGCCAATGAAAATTACGTTACTTAAGTGTCCTTGGGCAAGGCACTGGACAACCTGTGTCAGGCGTCGAATTATGTGTCTGGTAGACGTGTGCGTGACCTCCGAACAGTTTGGATCACGTTTACTTGTGTCGGAGTATCAGTTTTCTAAGCAGGCCTCAAATGCAGGACAAAACAGGGATTACGCTAATGTATCTATATATTATATACTTATTAATCTGTTAACCTTCCAGTGCTTGTGAACAGCTTATGGTACAAAGTAAGTACAACATATTTCTTTATGTTTGAGTCTGAATTGGCTTCAAGCTTTAGAATATTTAAAATGACATCATGCTTTGTTTGGAGTCCAAGTCCCGGATTTATATAATTGACGAGTTGAAATAATAAGAAATATATTCAGTTCCTTCTCAAGATGATTACATTTGTAATACTTCCGAAATCTATGTCAGATACTGTTTTGCTAAGTTTATATTTTTTTCATTTGTGTATTCTAATATTTTGTATATCATTTGTGAGTTTCCTTGTTGTTTTTCCTTTACCTTTAATAACACATTTGATAACTTCTTCCACCTCTCTTCAAATGTTGGCAAATGTAACAAACATGTAAATAACAACAACAACAACAACCACCTTTTGCTTGTGCTGCTACAGATTATGTTTTTATTTTACTGCCTGATTAAAATGATATTTATGGAGACGTCTTGCTTTGTTCACGTCCCGGATTTATGTAATTGGACGAGTTGAAATAATAAGAAATAGATTCAGTTTATTCTCTCGACCAGAAATAAAAAAAAACTTCATCAAGATCGTTACATTTAAGTCTTTAATACTTCAAAAATTGATGTTAAATACTCTAAATGTATGTTTTTACATATTCTTCTTTTTTCGGTTTTCATGTATCTTTACCTTAAATAACACAAATTTGATTACTTCTTCCACCTCTCCTCAAATGTTCGCAAATGTAACAAACATATAAACAACAACAACAACCATTTACCTGTGCTGTCTACAGATATGTTTTCATTGCCCGGCGGTGTGGAAAGGTCTATACAGTGTCGAGTAAGCTCACGCTCATGGTGACACGCCGTTATGAAGTCGCTCTTCAGAACGTTTCCTTCGGCGCTCGCGGCACTTAAGCCGCCGCCGCCGCGTTGTAACTCTGACTCCGGCTCCCGACTCCGCTCCGCGCACTCATTATGAATATTACGTGCCTCGACGCCTCATCAAACGCCGAGCTGATTTGCGTTTGCGTAAACTTGACCTCCATCTTGTTTGATTCAGACGAGGGAAACGTTAAAGTTTACGGCGCGATACATATGAAGCCGCTCCTCGTTCAGTTCGATGGCGGATTAAAAATGTGGATTTTATGAACCGTCAGCGCTCTCTCAAAACAGTCTGATCAGAGAGAGTTAGGATATGTTTAGATTATGCACCGTAAGTCCCACAGAGGGTGCACTTAGGAGAGGGTTCTCTACTTTTAGCGACGATTGTGATATTTAAGATTTGTTACACGCCTCGGTGCATCGCTTTGTTGAAACCATTAGTCTAGAACCAAACTAAAATACTGCCAGAGTTATAGATCTGAGTAATGAGTCAACACAACAACATTCACGAGAAAAGACTCACCTAATGAGATGGTGGAAAGCAGCTCCACTCTAGGTTTAATTTTGGATCTGGCAACCCGCAGGTCTGCTTCCGCGTTCATCCGCAGGTCTGCTTCCGCGTTCATCCAAGACCTGTGTTTACCGTATTTTCCGGACTATAAATTGCACTTTTTTTTATTTGGGGTAAAACTGATGCTTTGCTAAACTTGTTAGCATGTTCTTTATGCTATAGTTATCTGAATAACTGTTCATATGTTACGTTAACATACCAGACACTTACCACAGTTCTGTCTGTGCCTCATGTAGCTGAAGGTGTTAGCGTTAGCATACGTCATGTAGCTGAATGTGTTAGCGTTAGCATACGTCATGTAGCTGAAGGTGTTAGCGTTAGCATACGTCATGTAGCTGAAGGTGTTAGCGTTAGCATACGTACACCTATTCACCATGTTCTCTCATCTGTTATTATTTTAAACTGCATTTCAAGATGAAATGTCTCTTCTTGGTCCTGAATTTTATCAAATACATTCCCCCCAAAAATGCGACTTATACTCCAGTGCGACTTATATATTTTTTTCTATATTATGCATTTTTTGGCTATTATAGTCCAGAAAATACGGTATTCTTAAAGTAAGTCAGTACTCAGAAAGTCCTATCACATAAAATACGTTTAGCCAAATGGCACGAGTACATTTGGCCTTGGACTGCTCCGGATATTCCCCCCCGACAGGAATCCGGACCTCGTCTCGCCATCAAATACTCAAAGTACCTCGAGGTTCTGGTCTGTTGAAAGTTCAATCAGTGAATCGTCCACATCCGACGCCGGATGATTTACCGTGGTCACAGTGAAAGGCGATTGTATCAGTCATTCCGGTCGGGGAAACCTTCTGGGAAATACTTTGGAAAATGATGCGAAAGGCACTGAAGGTGAGTGGTGGAAGTAGTAGACGCCTGGATCCTGCTTTATCACAAAACTTGTCCCATTTCCACTCTCTCTTTCCAACACACTGGTTTTCTCACAAATGCCTGCACTTTGTCGTTAAGGAGAAGATGTCAGGACTTTCCACTTCCTGTAACTCTTTCTCCTTTCTGTGGATACAAGTCTGTGGGTTTATCTGTGAGGCCGGGTGTTTGTTGTGAGGCCGGGTGTTTGTTGTGAGGCCGGGTGTTTGTTGTGAGGCCGGGTGTTTGTTGTGAGGCCGGGTGTTTGTTGTGAGGCCGGGTGTTTGTTGTGAGGCCGGGTGTTTGTTGTGAGGCCGGGTGTTTGTTGTGAGGCCGGGTGTTTGTTGTGAGGCCGGGTGTTTGTTGTGAGGCCGGGTGTTTGTTGTGAGGCCGGGTGTTTGTTGTGCAGACGCCTGGGCACACGACGCCTTTAGGTTGTCGCTCCTGATTTGTAATAATAAACATGTAGCAAAGTTGATTTAATTCCTCTCTGTATTTTCTGGCTTTGGAGGAGGACTAGGTTTAGCGGGCTCCTCTTTCACCAGGCATCTCCTCCTGCTCCTCCTTCTCCCCCTGCTCCTCATGCTCCTCTGGCTCCTTGTGCTCCTCGTTCTCATCTGGCTCTTTGTGCTCCTCGTTCTCCTCTGGCTCCTCTTGCTCCTTGTGCTCCTCAATCTCATCAGGCTCCTTGTGCTCCTCGTTCTCCTCTGGCTCCTCTTGCTCCTTGTGCTCCTCAATCTCATCAGGCTCCTTGTGCTCCTCGTTCTCCTCTGGCTCCTCATGCTCCTTGTGCTCCTCATGCTCCTCTGGCTCCTTGTGCTCCTCATTCTCATCAGGCTCCTTGTGCTCCTCGTGCTCCTCTGGCTTCCTCGTTCTCCTCTGGCTCCTCATGTTCCTCGTGCTCCTCCTGCTCATCTGGCTCCTCTGGCTCCTTGTGCTCCTCGTTCTCCTCTGGCTCCTCATGCTCCTTGTGCTCCTCATGCTCCTCTGGCTCCTTGTGCTTCTCGTTCTCCTCTGGCTCCTCATGCTCCTCTGGCTCCTTGTGCTCCTCATTCTCATCAGGCTCCTTGTGCTCCTCGTGCTCCTCTGGCTTCCTCGTTCTCCTCTGGCTCCTCATGCTCCTTGTGCTCCTCATGCTCCTCTGGCTCCTCCTGCTCATCTGGCTCCTCTGGCTCCTCTGGCTCCTCTGTACTGCTCTAATAACCACTGTTTCATTTTTATAACGTACAATGTAAATATTCTGTTCAGTTTAGTTTAGATATAAGTGATTCTCAGTGTTTCAAACGTACGGCTGAGAATGAAGTGGAGTATTTCATGTTAGTTGTGAATTGCTGCTGGAGGACAGTTGGAAGCTAAAGGGCATTTTCCTGCTTTTGTGGCTCTTTTGTCACAAATTGTGTAACTAACCAGACGGGAGCACCGCGCCTTTACATTTGCCTTTATATTTAAACTCCTCCACACAGCATTTATTTTACAATCTCAGTTTTACAACCAATTCAACTCTTTTGCGAGGTTGGCTGAGTGGTCTGCAGCACACGTTGCAAAACACAAGATAAAAGCATTGTAAAAGTACAACAAATGGAGCACAAAGCCCTCAGAGGAACTATCTGTTGAAGTGTTCCAAGCTGTGGGAGCAGCATAAGTGAAAGCTTGTTTCTTCAAATCAGTCCACACTCGAGGAACAAACGAAAGCCTGTCAGTGCAATACATTTGAAGAGACCGTGCAGATTAAAAGATCTCATGGAAATGTTATTGCATTTCTATTAATGTTTCCCAGTACGGCATTTAATTCAGATTGGATTAGTCTATTATCGTCCTCTGCATTTGACCCATCCGTCCTTCCTGCTGCACTGCGTGTTTTGGGTTGCTGGGGAAACTGGAATGTCACCCAAACACTGAGAGAAACACGGAAACTGTCCGGCCCAGGAGTCGAACCAGCAACCGTGTAGCTGTGAGGCGACAGTAACTGCCACTCTGCTACATTATCTCAAGCTACCAGGCAAGTTACATGTCAGATCCGAGTATAGTCGACCACGTTCAGGGAAGAACAGACAATAATGAGCACATGTCCTATAATAAAATGCAAGTGTTGCGGTTCCAAAACATCCAGCGGCTGACAAAAGGGGGACGCCAAAACCCGACTCCGTTAGAAGCCTTTGAAGAGTACACGTTGAATGCATCCTGTTCCGCGCCGAGGTTACGACGCCCCCCTGACACATTTCAACCTTTCCTGTATTGAGTTTTTGGCGAGAAAGGGCGGGCGACTGACAGGTTAGCCTCTCCTCCTGACGAGGCCGCGACGGGGGAAAGTGCCGGCGAGGAGAATGAACGGACAGATAAGACGTGATGGGTTTGAGTTCTTGTAGGAGCTGATCTTTTGACCGATCGGCAGTGAATGCATTGTTAGCGCCGAGCCGGAGACAGACGCGGAGGGACATGTCGGCATTTTAAGGCTGAATATACTTCAGGCAGTACAACTAAAGAGTGTGAGGGGCCGACAAGCTCCTGTAAGGCTCGGAAACTTCCAGGTTTAGTGGTTCTCAAACTGTTATTCCTCTGGATCCTTCGCAGTTCTTGTCGTTATAGTTAGTGATGTTTGCAGGCTAACGCTAACTCTCTACGCTAATGAATGGAATGTAGGCTTGGAACTTCCAGGTTTAGTGTACGCCGAGTGGTTCTCAAACTGTTATTCCGCTGGATCCTTCGCTGTTCTTGTCGTTATAGTTGATGATGTTTGCAGGCTAACGCTAACTCTCTACGCTAATGAATGGAACGTAGGCTTGGAACTTCCAGGTTTAGTGTACGCCGAGTGGTTCTCAAACTGTTATTCCGCTGGATCCTTCGCTGTTCTTGTCGTTATAGTTGATGATGTTTGCAGGCTAACGCTAACTCTCTACGCTAATGAATGGAACGTAGGCTTGGAACTTCCAGGTTTAGTGTACGCCGAGTGGTTCTCAAACTGTTATTCCGCTGGATCCTTCGCTGTTCTTGTCGTTATAGTTGATGATGTTTGCAGGCTAACGCTAACTCTCTAGGCTAATTAATGGAACGTAGGCTCGGAAACTTTCAGGTTTAGTTTACGCCGAGTGGTTCTCAAAGTGTTATTCCACTGGATCCTTCGCAGTTCTTGTCATTATAGTTGGTGATGTTTGCAGGCTAACGCTAACTCTCTACGCTAATGAATGGAACGGCACCAGCCTTTAGAATCCAGCCGTTCTGTCTTCAAACAACGTAAACGGTCTATACTTATTTACGGATATGAGTCTTGCTTTGTGGCCGACGGGTGCCGCATTATCGTGTCCATCAGCCCCGGACATCGTTGGAAATGTAAAGATCCTTTTGTGCTCCGTTCTCCTTTTGAACTGATTATTTCATGTGTGGAGTTTTTCGCTTTTCTGACGCAACGCCGCAGCAAGACGCCTGATAACGGCCCGTTCTCGTACATCAAAGCGGGAAAGGGGAAACTGGTGTGGATCCAATGAGCGAAAAACACACATTGGAACAACATGACAAAAGGGCCAGAATAACTCGACAAAGCATGATTTTAAACGGACGGAAAATGTCAATCTTTGTTCAGCGATTGTTTTGTGAATGGTTCATTACCGCGCGATTGTTCGGAACAGAATGGAAAATACGATCGCGTTTGCCTCGTTCTCGTCAAGGTCTGAAGAACCCGCGTTCGTCGTATGTTCGACCTTGAAGACGGCAATTTGCTATTATTGAGATGTTTCCGAGCAAAGGAAACATCAGCGGTTGTTAGCAGAGGTGTATTAACGACGCTAGGATTAATATTGCGAGCTTGTAAGTGTGCAGTTTAGTGAATCTGAGAGGAGGTGTTTGGAGGAGCACTTCGGGATGATTTACCGTGGTCACATTGAGAGGCGATTGTATCAGTCATTCTGATCGGGGAAACCTTCTGGGAAATACTTTGGAAAGTGATGCGAAAGGCACTGAAGGTAGTAGTAGTAGTAATAGTAGATGTGTGGATGCTGTTAGCACTACAGGGCGTTTTCCTCCAAGAATCCTTCCATACGAATCATAAAACATATCTCTGCATCCGATTTTTGTGAGACTATAGTGGTCAAACAAAGGTCAATGAACAAATAAACTTAAAAGAAGGTCTAAGTCACATTTTTACCTCATTCATAAGTCCCTGTGATGGTTAAATGTGTATGTTTGAGATGTTTGAAGTGTCTGTTGGCGCCCTCCGCTGTCTCTGGGCGGAAAACCAGCCTAGCAACATGGCCAAAACCCAAAGAGAACTCTCCTGAGAAACCCTGGCTCTTTTTTTAATTTGGGAATGTTAATTGATTTTTGATGGAAGTCGAAACATCTGGATTTTTTATATTTGATTCTAAACATACAGGAAAGTTACTTGTTGCATCTTTTTGAGGTCACATCTTGTATTTTTTGTGCTGATGGAAAGTTTATTTTCAGCCCCGTCCCACATCAGAAGTACAGCAGATGCAGGCTCGGTAATGATGCCTACCGGTTTCCACGGTGACGGATAGCGATGCTGTCGGTGGCCGTGATGATGATGAATGAGAGTGGACTCCTCTGGTCATTTATTAAATGTGTCTTTGAACAGCCCGTGAGCGACTGAAATAATAAGAGAATTATATCCATATCTGTTCTGACCAAAACAGTGTTGATGTAAATAGAAACATCTACACTTGCATTTCTGGACACGCTGGACAGTGTTATTATGAGTTGGCTGTGGCTTGTGGTTTGCTCTTCTTGTTTACTCCGCCACCAGCTCCAAGGAAAGGCCCAGAAATACATGGCCGTATTATCCACTGTCCTGTCCACTGTCCAGTCCACTGTCCTGTCCACTGTCCAGTCCACTGTCCAGTCCACTGTCCAGTCCACAAAAAACAGCTTTGCATTTTAACAAAAGGTGGGATAAAGTGCTGTTTTTTTCAGCCTGACTCGCCTCAAAACTCTGGGGAAAGCATCACTCTGGTAAAGAGTCAAAGAGCAGTGGAGACTCCAACAAAGGAACGGTATCAAACCAACATCTACTTCAAACTGGGTCCAAGTGTGAACGCACCCTAACCCCCAATGTACACCAAACGCTGGATTTGTTTTTACCGGTAACACGTCGGACAAGCTACACCAACGTAACACACACGTCCACCGTACACATGTCCACCGTACACATGTCCACCGTACACGCGTCCACCGTACACGCGTCCACCGTACACGCGTCCACCGTACACGCGTCCACCGTACACGCGTCCACCGTACACGCGTCCACCGTACACCCGGCGGAATTACACTGTCGCGCTAATCAGGTTGGAGTTATAATTTTTCAGCATCCACAGAGCATCTCCAGACCTGTTGTTGTTGTTGTTGTTGTTGTTGTTGTGGTTGTTGTTGTGGTTGTGTTGCTTTTATTGTGGTTTGCAGCCAACTGAAAAGGTCCATTTAGCGCCACCTACTGTAGTTGTACGTCTTCTGTAGTTGTACGTCTTCTGCAGTTGTACGTCTTCTGCAGTTGTACGTCTTCTGTAGTTGTACGTCTTCTGTAGTTGTACGTCTTCTGTAGCTGTGCGTCTTCTGTAGCTGTACGTCTTCTGCAGTTGTACGTCTTCTGCAGTTGTACGTCTTCTGCAGTTGTACGTCTTCTGCAGTTGTACGTCTTCTGCAGTTGTACGTCTTCTGTAGTTGTACGTCTTCTGCAGTTGTACGTCTTCTGCAGTTGTACGTCTTCTGTAGTTGTACGTCTTCTGCAGTTGTACGTCTTCTGCAGTTGTACGTCTTCTGCAGTTGTACGTCTTCTGTAGTTGTACGTCTTCTGCAGTTGTACGTCTTCTGTAGTTGTACGTCTTCTGTAGTTGTACGTCTTCTGCAGTTGTACGTCTTCTGCAGTTGTACGTCTTCTGTAGTTGTACGTCTTCTGCAGTTGTACGTCTTCTGTAGTTGTACGTCTTCTGCAGTTGTACGTCTTCTGCAGTTGTACGTCTTCTGTAGTTGTACGTCTTCTGCAGTTGTACGTCTTCTGCAGTTGTACGTCTTCTGCAGTTGTACGTCTTCTGTAGTTGTACGTCTTCTGCAGTTGTACGTCTTCTGCAGTTGTACGTCTTCTGTAGTTGTACGTCTTCTGCAGTTGTACGTCTTCTGTAGTTGTACGTCTTCTGTAGTTGTACGTCTTCTGCAGTTGTACGTCTTCTGCAGTTGTACGTCTTCTGCAGTTGTACGTCTTCTGCAGTTGTACGTCTTCTGCAGTTGTACGTCTTCTGTAGTTGTACGTCTTCTGCAGTTGTACGTCTTCTGCAGTTGTACGTCTTCTGTAGTTGTACGTCTTCTGCAGTTGTACGTCTTCTGCAGTTGTACGTCTTCTGCAGTTGTACGTCTTCTGCAGTTGTACGTCTTCTGTAGTTGTACGTCTTCTGTAGTTGTACGTCTTCTGCAGTTGTACGTCTTCTGCAGTTGTACGTCTTCTGTAGTTGTACGTCTTCTGCAGTTGTACGTCTTCTGTAGTTGTACGTCTTCTGCAGTTGTACGTCTTCTGCAGTTGTACGTCTTCTGTAGTTGTACGTCTTCTGCAGTTGTACGTCTTCTGCAGTTGTACGTCTTCTGCAGTTGTACGTCTTCTGTAGTTGTACGTCTTCTGCAGTTGTACGTCTTCTGCAGTTGTACGTCTTCTGTAGTTGTACGTCTTCTGCAGTTGTACGTCTTCTGTAGTTGTACGTCTTCTGTAGTTGTACGTCTTCTGCAGTTGTACGTCTTCTGCAGTTGTACGTCTTCTGCAGTTGTACGTCTTCTGCAGTTGTACGTCTTCTGTAGTTGTACGTCTTCTGCAGTTGTACGTCTTCTGCAGTTGTACGTCTTCTGTAGTTGTACGTCTTCTGCAGTTGTACGTCTTCTGTAGTTGTACGTCTTCTGCAGTTGTACGTCTTCTGCAGTTGTACGTCTTCTGCAGTTGTACGTCTTCTGTAGTTGTACGTCTTCTGTAGCTGTGCGTCTTCTGTAGCTGTACGTCTTCTGCAGTTGTACGTCTTCTGCAGTTGTACGTCTTCTGTAGTTGTACGTCTTCTGCAGTCGTACGTCTTCTGCAGTTGTACGTCTTCTGTAGTTGTACGTCTTCTGCAGTTGTACGTCTTCTGTAGTTGTACGTCTTCTGTAGTTGTACGTCTTCTGTAGCTGTGCGTCTTCTGTAGCTGTGCGTCTTCTTGACAGTCATGTGAACTAGGATGGTTTTATTGTTAAATTGGAGAAACTTTAACTTGCTTTATGACATCAAAAGAGAAGAGATGTCACAGAATTACTAATTAACACGAGCAGAGCAACCACAGCTCGTTACAACGCTTTGAAAAGTTCTCACCGACTTGAGTCAAGTTTAGAACTTCATCCAACACACATTTAATATTGATTCTTTTTTAAACATAAAACAGAGCGTGGGTGTGTCTGGTGTAGACTTCTGAATGTGCGTGTCGCTGTAGCTCCTGCTGTAAAGACTACCGTATTTTCCGGACTATAAGTTGCACCTTTTTTCATAGTTTTGGCCGGGGTGCGACTTATACTTATAATTATACTTATATACTTATACTCCGGAGCAACTTATATGTGATATTATTTGTTATTTTCACGTTTTTTCTCAATTATGCACTTTTTGGCTGGTGAGACTTATACTCCGGAGCGACTTATATGTGACATTATTTGTTATTTTCACGTTTTTTCTCAATTATGCACTTTTTGGCTGGTGAGACTTATACTCCGGCGCGACTTATATGTGATATTATTTGTTATTTTCACGTTTTTTCTCAATTATGCACTTTTTGGCTGGTGAGACTTATACTCCGGAGCGACTTATAGTCCGGAAAACACGGTATATGGGCTCAACCAAGCACATGTCCAGCCCAGTGTTTCTCAAACTGTGGTATGCACGCTTCTGCTGGTGGTACGCGGACACTTCCTCATTTCTAGTTTCTTTCACATTTGTTTCTCTTCCTTGAGTCATTTCTTAGTTACAATGACTTAAGGTTTAGCCCTAATTTAGACCTGAAATAGTCCGGTTATAGACCCGGTTTAGATCTACACTTTTCTTTGGTATAAAAGTGTCAAAACCATTGGTATTGCCCAAGGACACAAAGGCAGTGTTTATTTAGACGTCACAGAGCGCCTCAAAAAGGAGTTATGTTTAGGCCAGATCCACAGTTACCATGGTGACGCAATTAAATGGTTTGAAAGCTCAAGAAAGAATACAAAATGGATTGGAACCGCACATTTTCAGGAGCCTTTGATCAATAACAGCTTGGGACAGAACATCAGAAAACAACTGTTATTTACAGAATTGTTAAAGCGACTCGTGCTCAACTTGAAAATAAACAAATAAAGAAAAAACTATGGGCAAAATGGGACAGTTATTTGGACACAATATGCTCTAACTCTTCTTTTTTATTTTCCTTCCTTTACATACCCTATATTCTCCTTGTCCTGCTCGTTCTTTATGTTTTTGTGTGTGTAGATTATTATTTTTTTTTCTTCAATTATTCAATTATATCAATTATTCCCACATTTTTATTTTTATGTTGTGTTCTGTTTTTGTTGTTCTATGTTATTATTTTTTTAATTAATTATTCTTCTTATTTTAATTATTTATTTAGGGTTTTTTGGTTCTCTTTTTGTTGTTCTATTTTCAAATTTAAAACGAAAAAAAAATATCGAATTTGGGGGTTTGAATCCAAAACAAATAAACTGTTGCTTTTTTGTGACTTTTCCTGTTTCCATCCGCCTATTTGGCCCTGTGCACAACGGTTGGACCCAAATGGCGTTGCTTATTAAAAGAGGATCTTACATTCCACATGTGAGTGTGATCCTCCGCTGACCCTCTTCCACCTCGTGTCCTCCGCTGACCCTCTTCCACCTCACGTCCTCCGCTGACCCTCTTCCACCTCACGTCCTCCGCTGACCCTCTTCCACCTCACGTCCTCCGATGACCCTCTTCCACCTCGTGTCCTCCGCTGACCCTCTTCCACCCCGTGTCCTCCGCTGACCCTCTTCCACCCCGTGTCCTCCGCTGACCCTCTTCCACCTCACGTCCTCCGCTGACCCTCTTCCACCTCGTTTCCTCCGCTGACCCTCTTCCACCTCGTGTCCTCCGCTGACCCTCTTCCACCTCGCGTCCTCCGCTGACCCTCTTCCACCTCGTGTCCTCCGCTGACCCTCTTCCACCTCGTGTCCTCCGCTGACCCTCTTCCACCTCGTGTCCTCCGCTGACCCTCTTCCAACCCGTGTCCTCCGCTGACCCTCTTCCACCCCGTGTCCTCCGCTGACCCTCTTCCACCTCACGTCCTCCGCTGACCCTCTTCCACCTCGTTTCCTCCGCTGACCCTCTTCCACCTCGTGTCCTCCGCTGACCCTCTTCCACCTCGCGTCCTCCGCTGACCCTCTTCCACCTCGTGTCCTCCGCTGACCCTCTTCCACCTCAAGTCCTCCGCTGACCCTCTTCCACCTCACGTCCTCTGCTGACCCTCTTCCACCTCGTGTCGTCCGCTGACCCTCTTCCACCTCGTGTACTCCGCTGACCCTCTTCCACCTCGTGTCCTCCGCTGACCCTCTTCCACCTCAAGTCCTCTGCTGACCCTCTTCCACCTCGTGTCCTCCGCTGACCCTCTTCCACCTCGCGTCCTCCGCTGACCCTCTTCCACCTCCTGTCCTCCGCTGACCCTCTTCCACCTCGCGTCCTCCGCTGACCCTCTTCCACCCCGTGTCCTCCGCTGACCCTCTTCCACCCCGCGTCCTCCGCTGACCCTCTTCCACCTCACGTCCTCCGCTGACCCTCTTCCACCTCGTGTCCTCCGCTGACCCTCTTCCGCCTCGTGTCCTCCGCTGACCCTCTTCCACCCCGTGTCCTCCGCTGACCCTCTTCCACCTCGTGTCCTCCGCTGACCCTCTTCCAACCCGTGTCCTCCGCTGACCCTCTTCCACCCCGTGTCCTCCGCTGACCCTCTTCCACCCCGTGTCCTCCGCTGACCCTCTTCCACCTCACGTCCTCCGCTGACCCTCTTCCACCTCGTTTCCTCCGCTAACCCTCTTCCACCTCGTGTCCTCCGCTGACCCTCTTCCACCTCGTGTCCTCCACTGACCCTCTTCCACCTCGCGTCCTCCGCTGACCCTCTTCCACCTCGTGTCGTCCGCTGACCCTCTTCCACCTCACGTCCTCTGCTGACCCTCTTCCACCTCGTGTCCTCCGCTGACCCTCTTCCACCTCACGTCCTCCGCTGACCCTCTTCCACCTCACGTCCTCTGCTGACCCTCTTCCACCTCGTGTCGTCCGCTGACCCCCTTCCACCTCGTGTACTCCGCTGACCCTCTTCCACCTCGTGTCCTCCGCTGACCCTCTTCCACCTCACGTCCTCTGCTGACCCTCTTCCACCTCGTGTCCTCCGCTGACCCTCTTCCACCTCACGTCCTCCGCTGACCCTCTTCCAACCCGTGTCCTCCGCTGACCCTCTTCCAACCCGTGTCCTCCGCTGACCCTCTTCCACCTCGTGTCCTCCGCTGACCCTCTTCCACCCCGTGTCCTCCGCTGACCCTCTTCCACCTCACGTCCTCCGCTGACCCTCTTCCACCTCGTGTCCTCCGCTGACCCTCTTCCACCTCACGTCCTCCGCTGACCCTCTTCCACCTCGTGTCCTCCGCTGACCCTCTTCCGCCTCGTGTCCTCCGCTGACCCTCTTCCACCCCGTGTCCTCCGCTGACCCTCTTCCACCTCGTGTCCTCCGCTGACCCTCTTCCAACCCGTGTCCTCCGCTGACCCTCTTCCACCCCGTGTCCTCCGCTGACCCTCTTCCACCCCGTGTCCTCCGCTGACCCTCTTCCACCTCACGTCCTCCGCTGACCCTCTTCCACCTCGTTTCCTCCGCTAACCCTCTTCCACCTCGTGTCCTCCGCTGACCCTCTTCCACCTCGTGTCCTCCACTGACCCTCTTCCACCTCGCGTCCTCCGCTGACCCTCTTCCACCTCGTGTCGTCCGCTGACCCTCTTCCACCTCACGTCCTCTGCTGACCCTCTTCCACCTCGTGTCCTCCGCTGACCCTCTTCCACCTCACGTCCTCCGCTGACCCTCTTCCACCTCACGTCCTCTGCTGACCCTCTTCCACCTCGTGTCGTCCGCTGACCCCCTTCCACCTCGTGTACTCCGCTGACCCTCTTCCACCTCGTGTCCTCCGCTGACCCTCTTCCACCTCACGTCCTCTGCTGACCCTCTTCCACCTCGTGTCCTCCGCTGACCCTCTTCCACCTCACGTCCTCCGCTGACCCTCTTCCAACCCGTGTCCTCCGCTGACCCTCTTCCAACCCGTGTCCTCCGCTGACCCTCTTCCACCTCGTGTCCTCCGCTGACCCTCTTCCACCCCGTGTCCTCCGCTGACCCTCTTCCACCTCACGTCCTCCGCTGACCCTCTTCCACCTCGTGTCCTCCGCTGACCCTCTTCCGCCTCGTGTCCTCCGCTGACCCTCTTCCACCCCGTGTCCTCCGCTGACCCTCTTCCACCTTGTGTCCTCCGCTGACCCTCTTCCAACCCGTGTCCTCCGCTGACCCTCTTCCACCCCGTGTCCTCCGCTGACCCTCTTCCACCCCGTGTCCTCCGCTGACCCTCTTCCACCTCACGTCCTCCGCTGACCCTCTTCCACCTCGTTTCCTCCGCTGACCCTCTTCCACCTCGTGTCCTCCGCTGACCCTCTTCCACCTCGTGTCCTCCGCTGACCCTCTTCCACCTCGCGTCCTCCGCTGACCCTCTTCCACCTCGTGTCGTCCGCTGACCCTCTTCCACCTCACGTCCTCCGCTGACCCTCTTCCACCTCGTGTCCTCCGCTGACCCTCTTCCACCTCACGTCCTCCGCTGACCCTCTTCCACCTCACGTCCTCTGCTGACCCTCTTCCACCTCGTGTCGTCCGCTGACCCTCTTCCACCTCGTGTACTCCGCTGACCCTCTTCCACCTCGTGTCCTCCGCTGACCCTCTTCCACCTCACGTCCTCCGCTGACCCTCTTCCACCTCGTGTCCTCCGCTGACCCTCTTCCACCTCGCGTCCTCCGCTGACCCTCTTCCACCTCCTGTCCTCCGCTGACCCTCTTCCACCTCGCGTCCTCCGCTGACCCTCTTCCACCTCGTGTCCTCCGCTGACCCTCTTCCACCCCGTGTCCTCCGCTGACCCTCTTCCACCTCACGTCCTCCGCTGACCCTCTTCCACCTCGTGTCCTCCGCTGACCCTCTTCCGCCTCATGTCCTCCGCTGACCCTCTTCCACCCCGTGTCCTCCGCTGACCCTCTTCCACCTCGTGTCCTCCGCTGACCCTCTTCCAACCCGTGTCCTCCGCTGACCCTCTTCCACCCCGTGTCCTCCGCTGACCCTCTTCCACCTCGTGTCCTCCGCTGACCCTCTTCCACCTCGTGTCGTCCGCTGACCCTCTTCCACCTCACGTCCTCTGCTGACCCTCTTCCACCTCGTGTCCTCCGCTGACCCTCTTCCACCTCACGTCCTCCGCTGACCCTCTTCCACCTCACGTCCTCTGCTGACCCTCTTCCACCTCGTGTCGTCCGCTACCCTCTTCCACCTCGTGTACTCCGCTGACCCTCTTCCACCTCGTGTCCTCCGCTGACCCTCTTCCACCTCACGTCCTCTGCTGACCCTCTTCCACCTCGTGTCCTCCGCTGACCCTCTTCCACCTCGCGTCCTCCGCTGACCCTCTTCCACCTCCTGTCCTCCGCTGACCCTCTTCCACCTCGCGTCCTCCGCTGACCCTCTTCCACCTCGTGTCCTCCGCTGACCCTCTTCCACCCCGTGTCCTCCGCTGACCCTCTTCCACCTCACGTCCTCCGCTGACCCTCTTCCACCTCGTTTCCTCCGCTGACCCTCTTCCACCTCGTGTCCTCCGCTGACCCTCTTCCACCTCGCGTCCTCCGCTGACCCTCTTCCACCTCGTGTCCTCCGCTGACCCTCTTCCACCTCAAGTCCTCCGCTGACCCTCTTCCACCTCGTGTCCTCCGCTGACCCTCTTCCAACCCGTGTCCTCCGCTGACCCTCTTCCACCCCGTGTCCTCCGCTGACCCTCTTCCACCTCACGTCCTCCGCTGACCCTCTTCCACCTCGTTTCCTCCGCTGACCCTCTTCCACCTCGTGTCCTCCGCTGACCCTCTTCCACCTCGCGTCCTCCGCTGACCCTCTTCCACCTCGTGTCCTCCGCTGACCCTCTTCCACCTCAAGTCCTCCGCTGACCCTCTTCCACCTCACGTCCTCTGCTGACCCTCTTCCACCTCGTGTCGTCCGCTGACCCTCTTCCACCTCGTGTACTCCGCTGACCCTCTTCCACCTCGTGTCCTCCGCTGACCCTCTTCCACCTCACGTCCTCTGCTGACCCTCTTCCACCTCGTGTCCTCCGCTGACCCTCTTCCACCTCGCGTCCTCCGCTGACCCTCTTCCACCTCCTGTCCTCCGCTGACCCTCTTCCACCTCGCGTCCTCCGCTGACCCTCTTCCACCCCGTGTCCTCCGCTGACCCTCTTCCACCCCGTGTCCTCCGCTGACCCTCTTCCACCTCACGTCCTCCGCTGACCCTCTTCCACCTCGTGTCCTCCGCTGACCCTCTTCCGCCTCGTGTCCTCCGCTGACCCTCTTCCACCCCGTGTCCTCCGCTGACCCTCTTCCACCTCGTGTCCTCCGCTGACCCTCTTCCAACCCGTGTCCTCCGCTGACCCTCTTCCACCCCGTGTCCTCCGCTGACCCTCTTCCACCCCGTGTCCTCCGCTGACCCTCTTCCACCTCACGTCCTCCGCTGACCCTCTTCCACCTCGTTTCCTCCGCTAACCCTCTTCCACCTCGTGTCCTCCGCTGACCCTCTTCCACCTCGTGTCCTCCACTGACCCTCTTCCACCTCGCGTCCTCCGCTGACCCTCTTCCACCTCGTGTCGTCCGCTGACCCTCTTCCACCTCACGTCCTCTGCTGACCCTCTTCCACCTCGTGTCCTCCGCTGACCCTCTTCCACCTCACGTCCTCCGCTGACCCTCTTCCACCTCACGTCCTCTGCTGACCCTCTTCCACCTCGTGTCGTCCGCTGACCCCCTTCCACCTCGTGTACTCCGCTGACCCTCTTCCACCTTGTGTCCTCCGCTGACCCTCTTCCACCTCACGTCCTCTGCTGACCCTCTTCCACCTCGTGTCCTCCGCTGACCCTCTTCCACCTCACGTCCTCCGCTGACCCTCTTCCAACCCGTGTCCTCCGCTGACCCTCTTCCAACCCGTGTCCTCCGCTGACCCTCTTCCACCTCGTGTCCTCCGCTGACCCTCTTCCACCCCGTGTCCTCCGCTGACCCTCTTCCACCTCACGTCCTCCGCTGACCCTCTTCCACCTCGTGTCCTCCGCTGACCCTCTTCCGCCTCGTGTCCTCCGCTGACCCTCTTCCACCCCGTGTCCTCCGCTGACCCTCTTCCACCTTGTGTCCTCCGCTGACCCTCTTCCAACCCGTGTCCTCCGCTGACCCTCTTCCACCCCGTGTCCTCCGCTGACCCTCTTCCACCCCGTGTCCTCCGCTGACCCTCTTCCACCTCACGTCCTCCGCTGACCCTCTTCCACCTCGTTTCCTCCGCTGACCCTCTTCCACCTCGTGTCCTCCGCTGACCCTCTTCCACCTCGTGTCCTCCGCTGACCCTCTTCCACCTCGCGTCCTCCGCTGACCCTCTTCCACCTCGTGTCGTCCGCTGACCCTCTTCCACCTCACGTCCTCCGCTGACCCTCTTCCACCTCGTGTCCTCCGCTGACCCTCTTCCACCTCACGTCCTCCGCTGACCCTCTTCCACCTCACGTCCTCTGCTGACCCTCTTCCACCTCGTGTCGTCCGCTGACCCTCTTCCACCTCGTGTACTCCGCTGACCCTCTTCCACCTCGTGTCCTCCGCTGACCCTCTTCCACCTCACGTCCTCCGCTGACCCTCTTCCACCTCGTGTCCTCCGCTGACCCTCTTCCACCTCGCGTCCTCCGCTGACCCTCTTCCACCTCCTGTCCTCCGCTGACCCTCTTCCACCTCGCGTCCTCCGCTGACCCTCTTCCACCTCGTGTCCTCCGCTGACCCTCTTCCACCCCGTGTCCTCCGCTGACCCTCTTCCACCTCACGTCCTCCGCTGACCCTCTTCCACCTCGTGTCCTCCGCTGACCCTCTTCGGCCTCGTGTCCTCCGCTGACCCTCTTCCACCCCGTGTCCTCCGCTGACCCTCTTCCACCTCGTGTCCTCCGCTGACCCTCTTCCAACCCGTGTCCTCCGCTGACCCTCTTCCACCCCGTGTCCTCCGCTGACCCTCTTCCACCTCGTGTCCTCCGCTGACCCTCTTCCACCTCGTGTCGTCCGCTGACCCTCTTCCACCTCACGTCCTCTGCTGACCCTCTTCCACCTCGTGTCCTCCGCTGACCCTCTTCCACCTCACGTCCTCCGCTGACCCTCTTCCACCTCACGTCCTCTGCTGACCCTCTTCCACCTCGTGTCGTCCGCTACCCTCTTCCACCTCGTGTACTCCGCTGACCCTCTTCCACCTCGTGTCCTCCGCTGACCCTCTTCCACCTCACGTCCTCTGCTGACCCTCTTCCACCTCGTGTCCTCCGCTGACCCTCTTCCACCTCGCGTCCTCCGCTGACCCTCTTCCACCTCCTGTCCTCCGCTGACCCTCTTCCACCTCGCGTCCTCCGCTGACCCTCTTCCACCTCGTGTCCTCCGCTGACCCTCTTCCACCCCGTGTCCTCCGCTGACCCTCTTCCACCTCACGTCCTCCGCTGACCCTCTTCCACCTCGTGTCCTCCGCTGACCCTCTTCCGCCTCGTGTCCTCCGCTGACCCTCTTCCACCCCGTGTCCTCCGCTGACCCTCTTCCACCTCGTGTCCTCCGCTGACCCTCTTCCAACCCGTGTCCTCCGCTGACCCTCTTCCACCCCGTGTCCTCCGCTGACCCTCTTCCACCTCGTGTCCTCCGCTGACCCTCTTCCACCTCACGTCCTCTGCTGACCTTATTCCACCTCGTGTCCTCCGCTGACCCTCTTCCACCCGTGTCCTCCGCTGAGCCCGTCCTCGCTCTGATCCCGGGCGTCTGCTGCTCATTAAGGACAAATGGGCCCGGGACTCATCACCGTGTCTGCGGCCAGAGCGGGGCGAGAGGTGAACAAACAGTCACTGATGAGAGCGCTCACCTCCCGCTCTCCTTCTCTGCTTCCTCCTTTCCTTTCTCTCCCTCGCTTCGTCTCTTTCCCCGGGTTTACCGCCGATGCAATCACTTCAAACGAGGAGCCTTTGTGGAGAGCGCAATCATTCATTTACCGGGGAAAAAAAGCAATAATCGTAATAATAATAACAGTGCGCTTTATAATCAGGGCTGAAGTAACGGCGTGAAAGTGAAGGTAATAATAGATATATCAATGTTATTCAGTGTCAATCAGCGTTTTTGAGCTTTTAACACAGTTCTAACTCTGGTCCCTCATCGAAAACATACCTGGAATAGCAGTTAGCTTCTTTCATGCTAACTTGATGACTCCTGGTTAGAGGAGAGATTGAAAGTTCCAACCATTCATTATAATTTTTCTCTGTAGTAGGTGTAAGGGTGGTACATGTAAGTGAGAACATTACATTTACCGTATTTTCCGGACTATAAGTCGCACCAGCCAAAAAATGCATAATAGAGAAGAAAAAAACATATTTAAGTCGCACTGGAGTATGAAATGCAGTTGCAAGTGTGAAAAATATTAAATAATATCACACATAAGTCCCTCCGAAGTATAAGTATAGGTATAAAATATGAGTATAAGTCGCACCCCGGCCAAAACTTTGAAAAAAATGTGCGACTTATAGTCCAGAAAATACGGTACATTACAGCCAACAAATACAGGCCAAAACATCACAAGAGAACTCCAGATTTCTACAATAAAATTGAGTATTTTCTGAGGCTCAGAGATAAATGATCATTTCAACAGGATTAATGTAACGAGTGTGAACGAAGCTAAATACAACGGCTTTAATTATTGTCTAAAAGTCTGATCGATAAAGTCTTTATTCGAAGTCTTTACGCTTAATCCCAAATGAAACTCACAAAGCCAAAGTCACACTAGCTCATTCACTATTCAGCGTTGCTGCCTCAGATTTAAACAGCTCTTAACTGTGTTTATAGCAGCGGTTGTAAAATATGGAGGAGCGAGGTGAACTGGGGGACAAAAGCCTCACAATGAGCTAATTACCATAAAACATAGAGCTATAAGTGGAACAGGATGGAAATTATCCTGTCTGTGTTGTCTTTGTCCAAGCTTTTATGGACTTCTGGACCGCCCAGCACCTCCCACACCGGGCGATGCTGACCGGTGACACGGGCGGGACTGGACATTGGTAAACGCGTCACGGAGCAGAGAAGAGCAGAGGCTGTTTGTGTTGCAGTTGTTATTCAGTGGATCGAGCCCCAGAGCAAACGCATCTTTTCCAGGAGGTTTATCTTCTCACCAGGAGGTTTATCTTCTCACCAGGAGGTTTATCGGGTTGAGATTGGGCCAAAAAAAACCAGCAGAGCCACTCCGGTCCAGGACGAGCCGGTCAGTCCACTCCGAAAGCGTGAACTGTGCATGTTCCAGCGGCGTGTCTGAAAGAACCTGACCACAGAGCACGATAGAAAAGATACTGCCCTGAAACCTCCGCCTCAAAGCTGTCAAGAACCCGATTGGCATTTTGAGCGGTTGGCTTGCCTTTCCACAGCTGTAACTTGTATTGCCTGCTTTTCTCCATGGATGTGTACATCTGTTGAATGTTTCTGGAAGGAACCCTTATAAAAGGGCTTGTTTCTGGAGGGAACCCTTATAAGAGGGCTTGTTTCTGGAGGGAACCCTTATGAGAGGGCTTGTTTCTGGAGGGAACCCTTATAAGAGGGCTTGTTTCTGGAGGGAACCCTTACAAGAGGAATTGTTTCTAGAGGGAACCCTTATAAGGGAGCTTGTTTCTGCAGTGAACCCTTATAAGAGGGCTTGTTTCTAGAGGGAACCCTTATAAGAGGGCTTGTTTCTAGAGGGAATTCTTATAAGAGGGCTTGTTTCTGGAGGGAACCCTTATAAGAGGGCTTGTTTCTGGAGGGAACCCTTATAAGAGGGCTTGTTTCTGGAGGGAACCCTTATAAGAGGGCTTGTTTCTGGAGGGAACCCTTATAAGAGGGCTTGTTTCTGGAGGGAACCCTTATAAGAGGGCTTGTTTCTGGAGGGAACCCTTATAAGAGGGCTTGTTTCTGGAGGGAACCCTTATAAGAGGGCTTGTTTCTGGAGGGAACCCTTATAAGAGGGCTTGTTTCTGGAGGGAACCCTTATAAGAGGGCTTGTTTCTGGAGGGAACCCTTATAAGAGGGCTTGTTTCTGGAGGGAACCCTTATGAGAGGGATTTTTCTAGAGGGAACCCTTATGAGAGGGCTTGTTTCTGGAGCTCGTTTGTTACTATGGCTATAGAGGTGGTGGACCCTCTACAGGGAAATGCTGCGCGGTGGACCTTTAATTGAATAATTAATGTGGCATGTCAGCGCTACAGACGACATAACTAATATTCTACTCTAGCTTGAGTTGGATTATGTGCATTTGAGGTAACGAGCGACACATTCCACATGACATTCGCGTCAAACTGAAACCTCGAGTGAAACATGGGACATTTGAACAGTTACCACGACGACTTGACTCCTCCTCCTCGGAGCCGTGAGCCCGCTCTGCCCTGGGCCGTCCTGACATACTTCAGAGCAGATCAAAATGCAGCACTTCTAGCCAAGGAGATTTGTTCTTTTTTCTTTTCTTTTCGCGGGTTTAAATTTCACACGTTTGGTTTAAGACGTGACATGAGCCGTGGTGTCATGTCGCCCTGAACACAGCCGGAACAGGCACACGCTAAGCACACGCTAAGCACACGCTAGCCTCTTTTTGTTATTATCAGACTTAAACTTATAAGAATATAACTTATGCTTTCTTTTGATGTCATGGTGCATTTTGGTCCTGTTAAAGGTGAAGTGGCAGAGTGGTTACCCCTTTTTACTGCATGTTCTGTCTGAAAACACGACTTTAAAGTACTTCTATTGAATGCATGTGTGGAAATATGATGTTGTTGTTTGTGAAATATCAGTCCACAAAAAAAACATAAAGGAATAAAGAACTTGTCTCTTCCTAAACATGGATATTTAGTTCTACTCAATAAAAATCTGTTGTCTTTCTGTAATCTCCTGAACAATAATATCACTTTTAAAGCCGTAGCCACTAAAAAACTGTGTAAACCAGGCCAGGAGAACACCCCCAAGGCCAGAGGGATAAGAATTATGAAGGATAACAGACAGAGTTAACTGCCTAAATAGGCTGGTGCCCCACTTAATTCTTAAAAATATGACACACATGTTTGAAATCGTGATACAAATCAATATCCACTTTGAATGTCACCCTCTTTCATACGTGGGAGGTAATGAATAACACTATAGTACTTGGACTTGTAGTAATATTACAATTTAGTGCAAGACTAAACCTTGTATACAGTAGGATTAGACCATTGCTGCTGTAATGCTGAAACAGGACCGACCCAAAACATTTATAGATATGTTTGATTTGACATCTTTTATCATGTTTTACCTGCTACAAGAGCCATTCTAGTTATAAAACCTACAGTTACATGACATTTTTCCAAGACAAACTATAAGTAGAAACCGTCTCTGCTGCTCGTGGGTTTTGTTACACATCTTATTCCCTGTTATGAGGACTTTTGACCTTAGAACACATCATTTTAAGCATAATTGTCATGGCAACGCTTCCAAGTTCCTCTCCACTCTGAAACCCAAACTCACTCTGATTTATGGGATGGATTTTTTTCATCTTTTTTTTAGAAAATCGATGAGCAATGAAGCTAAATAGGTCGCTTTAGTATGAATAAATATGAACACAATCCTCATATAGAGTACAACACGTTTTGTATTATACCGGAGCGCATTTGTTCAATTAAATTAAAAGTTAATTTGCTGGGAGATTATGCACATGGAAAATTATCTTACATTTTACTTTAAAAAAAAGGGTTAATTGCTGGTGAGTAACATTTTAAGAAGCCGCAAAAAAATGGCCGGTAGTTCCACAATGAAAGCCAAAATACAATATAACACATTGCAAATATTGGTTGTCAGCAACTACAGCGAAACAGATCTCAGTACTGGTATTTCAAAGTTCAGAAATACTACTATCATCGTCTAATTCTCGAACCGTCAGAAGAATGAATGACTTTTGGCCCATTCAAGAGTCTTTGAGGCGTTCTCCTCTAATCCAGAATGGCAAGTCTGACGCTATCGGCCCCAATCCACTGGCGCATCTGTTTTTATGCAAATGTGGGCTAAATATACGCGAGCGCAGCCGGTGGAGGCAGAGCGGCGGGGAGCGAGGGGGCGGAGCAGGGGGGAGCGGGGGGGCGGCGGCTCCTCGCGGTGGGAGCACATTTGTTTACACATGTGGGTCAGTGAGAGCAGGACGCTGTTGCATGAAGGTGTTTAAGAGGAAAGTGGCTCTTTGATCACCGTGCGGAGGATTGTTTGTCGTAAAAGCGACTTATGAGAGAGTTAAAGGCCCGATATTCCACGGGTAAATCAGAACTGACTCTGGCCTAACGACCCGGAGTCTGCAGATTATTAAGTCCAAATCGAATTATTTCGTCTTCATCTGGACAACAGGGTCAGACTGCTGAGATCCTGTGTCTGATCCTGCCTGTATTGTCTGCTCCGGTCCTGTCCTGTTCCTGTCCTACTCCTGTCCTGCTCCTGTTACTGTCCTGCTCCTGTCTGCTCTTGTTCCTGCTCCTGTCCTGCTCCTGTCTATATTGTTTGCACCTGTCTTTATCTCTGTCTGTTTTGAATAATCTACATGAACTGATTTCTATTACATTGAATATAATTTGTTCACTACTTGTTGCTTTTTTTGGTTTTGCTGTGTTTCCCATTAGACTTTAGCATCGTTTTTCAACAGCTTACTTGAAAAACTTCTGAAAACCGTGTTATGATTGATTATGGCTTCAAGTGAACCTGGGGAAAAAGAAATATAAACATCTGTGGGTTGCACGGTGGCAAAGGCGGTTAGCGCTCTTGACTCCCAAGAAGGAGATCGTGGGTTCGATTCCCGGACCAGACCAACATCACATGATCTCTCTGGGTGGAGTCTGCATGTTCTCCCCGTGTTACCGTCTCTCTGGGTTCTCCGGCTTCCTCCCACCGTCCAAAGACATGCATGTGTTAGGCAATATTGGTGACTCTAAATTGGCCCTAGTGAATGAATGTGAGCGTGAACTGTCTTTGTCTCTGTGTTGGCCCTGCGACAAGTTGGCCACTGTCCAGGGTGTACCCCGCCTAAGGCCCGAAGTCACTGGGATAGGCTCCAGTCACCCGCGACCCCGAAAGGGAACAAGCGGTAGAAAAAAAAAAAAAAATGGATGGATGTCTGTGCCCTCTGCTGGCAACAGTGACAGGGAATCATGCTGTGAACTGTTCATAAAGATGCACTGAGTATGCAGCGCTGGTTTCAATATCATAGCGATTGTACAGTACGTTTGTGTTTGAGCATGCAGTCACGAGCCAGCGCGTTCAACGTCCAGCTGTTTTGAGACTATCTATCCATGGGTTCAGAAGGATGAGAAATAAGGTCATCTGTATCGTGATTAACAATTTAAACCGAATTGTATATCTTTTGAATGGGAGAAAGTCCTCAAAATGTTTCGTATAACTGACTGAAATCATATTCTAACCAATTTTCCATTTGAAAAAGACAAACATGACCAATTTGGTGGTGCAAAATGAAAGAAAGACATGAGTTGACCCGGTCCCTCTCGTTCGTCCAGGTGGGCTGGTGGGAGAACGGGCACCTGCGTCTCCGGTACCACCCGTGGTCTCGGTACGGATCCTTCCTCAAGCCTCTGGACGACGCGCAGCACCTCCGCGTGGTCACTCTGGAGGAGAGGCCCTTCGTTATCGTGGAGCCCGCCGACCCAGGGACCAGCTCCTGCATCAGGGACTCGGTGCCCTGCCGCATGCCCATCAACTCCAGGTACTGCACGCCATGGACTGGGGTCAGCTACGACCAGTGTAATACTCAACTCAACAAGATCCCCAAAGACAGGGAAAAAACATCACGTCATTATTGAAACAAATAAGTTTAATTCCAGCTTTTTTTAATATGAACATTTGTGGGTAAAAGCGTGTTGATTGTAAGGCGTGGTCTCGACGCGAGTTGGCTCTGACTCTTTACGGTAATAAGATAATACAATGAATCACGGTAATGCGTTGGACTTTAACCCATATTAATATAAATGTTAAGCTCCAGAGTTCATTTGATCCCGTTGCACAGTGAGCGAAGCATGACCAGGTTCCACATTAAAGGACAAAAAGACAATTTCAAAAGTGGGGATGGTTCAAATAAGCGTGTCAAAGTAATCTGCCGGACTAAAAATAGCAATTATGAATCTTTAATGGTTTAGCTTTTCAACCTTCTTTGGTTTCTCACATTAAATCTTAAGATGAAACAATAAAATCGAATGGGCTTTGTTCACGTAACATCAAAATGTTCTAAATCCTTAGAATATGTAATTGAAAGAGGCTTTATTAGCACAGAAGGCACTCAAGTTCAGGGCCACAGGGCGCCGTGCATCTTCATCTTAAAGCCACAAAATACAAGATTCCACGCAGGAGAAGAGATGGTTTGAAAGAGGTTTTTTTAAAATAAGAGATGGACAAATGAGGGATCACGGTGAAAAAGGTTCAACATTTGTGGATCATAACTTTATAGATCTTTCAAAAACAGTGAAATAGTCTGCAATCGTACAAAACCCCAACTTCATCTGCTTGTTCTGAAGCGTACGGACATTTAGATTCTGATAAATACAACAAAGAACAGTTAGTTTCAAAGTTTAAATGCGTAAAAATGAAGGCAAGCAGAAATGATAAGAGTCATTTCGGGTGGTGATGGTGCATGGCCATGATGGTGTATGGAGAAGCACTAACTGGATTACCACCTGATGACCTCACAGTGTAGAATGAAGTGTTTAAGGTGGAAGAAAAGGCCTGACTTGTGAATGAAAAACTCCTTATACGTTTTGAAGATGAGAACGTCATTACAGCAGAGCTAAAAAGACCAAGTCGGATCTATTAATATGCAGAGACGAGAGAGAAGTCTTTTCAAAAAGTCTTAAAACCTCCACGAAACCTGACTGGAGCGTTCCGTCTTTGAAAGTCGTCCCTGAGGTCCTGGAGGTGTAGTTCAGTCGAGGTAAAGCTTCCCGTGTCTGCCCCTGATAAGGCTGCTGTCCGTGGCTCCTCCAAACCGCCTCGACTCTGAGATAAGACAAAACCACTCCACATTCATTAACGTTATCTGCCCAGACGTCACACGGACTCACCCCGTTATGAAAAGCACTGTACACCTGTCCATTTAAGGTCGGGCCCTAATTAAGGATCAGATTTGATGCTTTTTGGTATTTTGAGAACATGATTGTGATTCACACTTGAAACGCTCTGTGTGCAACAACTCAGAGAGGAGCTGCTACCGTATTTTCCGGACTATAAGTTGCACCTTTTTTCATAGTTTTGGCTTATATTTGACTTATATGTGATATTACTCGTTATTTTCACACTGACAACCACAAGAGGGCACTCTAGGCTCTAAGCGACACAGAAGAAGAATCTGCACTTCCTCTTCCTCTGGAGTTTGTGGAGTTGTTTAGAAGTGACACAGAGGAAGAAGAATTCAGTGGATTTAGTGATTTGGGGTAAAACTGATGCTTTGGTAAACTTGTTAGCATGTTCTTTATGCTATAGTTATCTGAATAACTGTTCATATGTTACGTTAACATACCAGACACTTACCACAGTTCTGTCTGTGCCTCATGTAGCTGAAGGTGTTAGCGTTAGCATACGTCATGTAGCTGAAGGTATTAGCGTTAGCATACGTCATGTAGCTGAAGGTGTTAGCGTTAGCATACGTACACCTATTCACCATGTTCTCTCATCTGTTATTATTTTAAACTGCATTTCAAGATGAAATGTCTGTTCTTGGTCTTGCATTTTATTAAATACATTTCCCCCAAAAATGAGACTTATACTCCAGTGCGACTTATATATGTGTTTTTTTTCTTCTCTATTATGCATTTTTTGGCTGGTGCAACTTATAGTCCAGAAAATACGGTACCTTAATTTGAGTTCACAATGATTTAGTTGATAGTTCTTAAAATAGCAATGGTATAATGTGCTTGTGTTCGACCGTGTGCGTTCCTCAGCAGCCTGGTGATGGAGGGCGCCGTTCCCATGAAGCACTGCTGCAAAGGCTTCTGCATCGACGTCCTCAAGCGCCTCGCCAAAATCGTGGGCTTCACCTACGACCTGTACCTCGTCACCAACGGCCGCCACGGCAAGAACATCGACGGGGAGTGGAACGGCATGGTGGGAGAGGTGAGTCGCCCACACGTAGCATGTTTGTGGCACTATACGAGACCTGGCTAAAGCTAAAGCTAAACGGAAAACAACGTCTGCTTCATTGTCAGAGTGGTTTGCATGGATGTCTCTTCTCTGCGTCTGGACACTGTGTAATGCTTTGGGTTTGAATGATATTTGTATGTATTATGCACTCAAATATTTCAGCACAGGAAACAGCAGATGCTAACGTGTGCTAGCTTTGTTCTGCTAAGTCTGTCGGAGTAGCATAACGTCACCTTCTCTGGACATAGAGCGGTTTAAGATCAAGTCAGCGTTTGGTGAGAGATTTGTATTGTCTTTTAGAGCTGTTTTCACCACAGCGAGTCATACTGTTAGCCCCGCCCATGTTAATCCCTTCTCTCTGATGTTGAACGATGACCGAGAAACATCCGTCTGGAACAAGGAAAGGAAACGTTCTCATCAAGCAACATTGGATAAAAGTGTCAGTCCCTGGCAGTTACTTTTTTATGGTTCTCATTCAACAAAACGTCTTAAAATATGTGCTCTATGATTAAGTCTCGGGCTCTTGTTCACTTGTTGGCCAATCTACTTTCCTACCCTCACCTTTGGTCATGAGCTTTGGATGATGACCGAGTCCAAAGACAAGGACACAAGTTCAAATTCAAATAAAGTCTAATCCAAACACTCCACGTCGTTGTAATCCCTCATCCATCCAGGAGTGTTCGATTGTAGGAAAAGATTCAGATGACTACAACTGAATCTTTATCAACGCTGCTCCTCCACGTTGAGAGGAGTCAGCTGAGGTGGCTCGGGCATCTCTTCCGGAAGCCTCCTGGACGCCTTCCTCGGGAGGTGTTTCGGGCATGTCCCAACGGTAAAATACCCCGGGGAATACTCAGGACACGCTGCAGGGATTATGTCTCTCGCTGGCCTGGGAAAAACCTTGGGATCCGTCTGGAGGAGCTGGAAGAGGTGTGCGTGGATAAGGACGTCCCTGACCCACCCCTGGATACAGCAGAAGAAAATAGATGGATGAACGATTCAGTCTAATCTGAAGACAGATTAGACTGAGACATTTTCCTAACACAAATATGTATTTGGTTGGGCTATTTTGCCATATTGAAATTCAAGCCGAGCACTGTATCCGAGTTACCCCAGTGTGTATTCCCCACTAAACATTCACAACACATCACCATCATCTGTCCCTGCAACGTTTGAAGTTATAGAAGAAAGCCACAGCTCGGCCTCTGCACAGAAACACTGATGTTACACTGGTCCAAAGATCAAAAGTGTGTCTTATGGGATGTGTCTGTTGTAAACGACTCTGTGTGGCTCCTGATTTGCCTCCCCAACATGACTGACTGTGGTGCCGTGTGCCCCCGAGATACTGCAACCATTCCAGTCTGCATCGGCCCGGGTGTGCGCCCACGATCGCCGCTCCTAAACATCACATTTCTGCTGTTGTTGAAACAGACAAAGACGTGGTTTCCTTTTGAGAGCCAGTGGAATTTGTTTTATCCCACTCACACAAATAGCTGGAAATGGGTTAGAGAAGAGAGCTAGAGATGGAGTTTCCTCGGAGGGCGACAGTGATATGGAGAAGCAAATTAAACAATGTTCACAGGAAATTAGCAAATGGATAAATGTCCCAGCGTCCCCTGTCCTTAGACTCTCCTTCTCAGCAAGGAAGAACTACAAAGCCCTTTGGGAAAGAGTAGAAAACTCTACAGTGAACGACAGGAACGTTTTAAGCCTGGACTTAAATGAAGAGACTGTGTCGGCCTCTTTAACACGGACAGGAGCTTATTCCATAACACAGGAGCTCGGGAGCTAAACGCTTTACCTCCTACTGTGCTTTTAGAGACTGTTGAGACCACCAAAAGGACAGCATTTTGAGAGTGAAGTGATTGATATGGTACTAAAGCATCTCTGCGCTAAACATTGGGGCATTAATCTGTCAGTAAATTGAGTGAAATGGTTGTATTTTAGAGTGTGTACACTTTAAAACTGTGTATAACATGGCCAGGTGGAATATATAGAGTTTGTAAGTAAGTAGAGGATCATTTTTGCAATAACCAGCTGTGGCATTTGTGGTTTCGTGAATCAGGATTCTTACCTTCAGAGTTTAGACTATTTCACGCCATTTCTTCTCTTTTCTTCAGTTGGATTTGTAAAATGCATGTTTTATAACTCTCCACAGACAATACACGTGTCATGAATCATCCCCTGAGTTCCCGCTGCGACGCTTTTGTTTATTTGATTCTCATATTTTCAGATAACTTATTTTGAAAGGGCATTGGTAGTTTATTTTGACACCACGCGCCTCTTTCCTGTGTTTCCCTGCTGAGACCTCTATTTGGAGAGCTGCAAAGCGAAACTACTGCTGGTGCTGAAAGTTGCTTCTTTTTTGTAAACTGGAGATTAAACTAAATATTTTCACCAGCAGTTTTGAGTTTTGAATGATATTTCTATAAGTCTAGGATAGTTAAAAGAACTGTTGGTTGAATAATGTTGTCTCCACTTGATAGTAACATACTGGCGACTTCATTTAGTTTTAGTTTGACAAGTTTAGTTCTCTTTCGCAAAAAACCCCAAGTACATCCAGCACGACGACATCGCAAACAGGTACAAGCCTTTTCATTGAAGAGTGATTTTCTCCCTCGACGGCGGCGTCTCGTGTCGTGGCGCCTCCCGCTGCTGTGACTGGAGTTAAACTAATCAGCGACACTTTGAAGAGCAGAACAATTAAAACATTCTGAGCATAATATCATTACAGGTGGTGGTCCTGCGGCGCCATCATCTCCGCAGGTACCGACTCCTCGAGCTCACAAAGCCTTTTTATTAAACACATTATTATAGACTCACAAACGGCCCGGCTTGGAAGTGCACGACGCTTTCCGTACGGTCTTCAATGTGGAAGAATCGTGATCTCCTAAGTACGGACGTTAGCGGGCGGGACCAAGGCGATTTGATATTAGCTGCAATACGTTGGGTAATTTATAGGGATTTGAGGAGGTTTGACAAGAGGGAATTAAGATATATTCACAAAAGGTGCAACACGTTAGGTAACATGAAGCCCTCTGCAGTAACATGAAGCCCTCTGTAGAAACGTGAAGCCTCCTGCAGTAACTTGAAGCCCTTTGCAGTAACATGAAGCCTTCTGCAGTAACATGAAGCCCTCTGCAGTAACATGAAGCCCTCTGCAGTAACATGAAAACCTCTTCAGTAACATGAAGCCCTCTGCAGAAACATGAAGCCCTCTGCCGTGACATGAAGCCTTCTGCCGTAACATGAAGCCCTCTGCAGTAACATGAAGCCCTCTGCAGTAACATGAAGCCCTCTGCAGTAACATGAAGCCTTCTGCAGTAACATGAAGCCCTCTGCAGTAACATGAAGCCTTCTGCAGTAACATGAAGCCTTCTGCAGTAACAGGAAGCCCTCTGCAGAAACATGAAGCCTTCTGCAGAAACATGAAGCCCTCTGCAGTAACATGAAGCCTTCTGCAGTAACAGGAAGCCCTCTGCAGAAACATGAAGCCTTCTGCAGTAACATGAAGCCTTCTGCAGAAACATGAAGCCCTCTTCAGTAACATGAAGCCTTCTGGAGTAACATGAAGCCTTCTGCAGTAACATGAAGCCCTCTGCAGAAACATGAAGCCCTCTTCAGTAACATGAAGCCTTCTGCAGTAACATGAAGCCTTCTGCAGAAACATGAAGCCCTCTGCAGTAACATGAAGCCTTCTGCAGTAACATGAAGCCCTCTGCAGTAACATGAAGCCTTCTGCAGTAACATGAAGCCCTCTGCAGTAACAAGAAGCCTTCTGCAGTAACATGAAGCCTTCTGCAGTAACAGGAAGCCCTCTGCAGAAACATGAAGCCTTCTGCAGTAACATGAAGCCTTCTGCAGTAACATGAAGCCCTCTGCAGAAACATGAAGCCCTCTGCATAAACATGAAGACCTCTGCAGTAACATGAAGCCTTCTGCAGTAACATGAAGCCCTCTGCAGTAACATGAAGCCTTCTACAGTGACATAAAGCCCTCTGCAGAAACATGAAGCCCTCTGTAGAAACGTGAAGCCCTCTGCAGAAACATGAAGCCCTCTGCAGAAACATGAAGCCCTCTGCAGTAACATGAAGCCCTCTGCAGTAACATGAAGCCCTCTGCAGAAACATGAAGCCCTCTGCATAAACATGAAGACCTCTGCAGTAACATGAAGCCTTCTGCAGTAACATGAAGCCCTCTGCAGTAACATGAAGCCTTCTACAGTGACATAAAGCCCTCTGCAGAAACATGAAGCCCTCTGTAGAAACGTGAAGCCCTCTGCAGAAACATGAAGCCCTCTGCAGTAACATGAAGCCTTCTACAGTGACATAAAGCCCTCTGCAGTAACATGAAGCCCTCTGCAGAAACATGAAGCCCTCTGTAGAAACGAGAAGCCTTCTGCAGTAACTTGAAGCCCTTTGCAGTAACATGAAGCCTTCTGCAGTAACATGAAGCCCTCTGCAGTAACATGAAGCCCTCTGCAGTAACATGAAGCCCTTTGCAGTAACATGAAGCCTTCTGCAATAACATGAAGCCCTCTGGAGTAATGTGAAGCCCTCCTCAGTAACATAAAGCCCTCTGCAGAAACATGAAGCCCTTTGCAGAAACAAGAAGCCCTTTGCAGAAACATGAAGCCCTTTGCAGAAACATGAAGCCCTTTGCAGAAACAAGAAGCCCTTTGCAGAAACATGAAGCCCTTTGCAGTAACATGAAGCCCTCTGCAGAAATATGAAACCCTTTGCAGAAACATGAAGCCCTTTGCAGAAACATGAAGCCCTCTGCAGTAACATGAAGCCTTCTGCAGTAACATGAAGCCCTCTGCAGTAACATGAAGCCCTCTGGAGTAATGTGAAGCCCTCTGAAGTAACATGAAGCCCTCTGCAGTAACATGAAGCCCTTTGCAGTAACATGAAGCCTTCTGCAATAACATGAAGCCCTCTGGAGTAACATGAAGCCCTCTGCAGTAACATGAAGCCCTCTGCAGTAACTTGAAGCCCTTTGCAGAAACATGAAGCCCTTTGCAGAAACATGAAGCCCTTTGCAGAAACAAGAAGCCCTTTGCAGAAACATGAAGCCCTTTGCAGAAACATGAAGCCCTTTGCAGAAACAAGAAGCCCTTTGCAGAAACATGAAGCCCTTTGCAGTAACATGAAGCCCTCTGCAGAAATATGAAACCCTTTGCAGAAACATGAAGCCCTTTGCAGAAACATGAAGCCCTCTGCAGTAACATGAAGCCCTCTGCAGTAACATGAAGCCTTCTGCAGTAACATGAAGCCCTCTGCAGTAACATGAAGCCCTCTGCAGTAACATGAAGCCCTTTGCAGTAACATGAAGCCTTCTGCAATAACATGAAGCCCTCTGGAGTAATGTGAAGCCCTCCTCAGTAACATAAAACCCTCTGCCGTAACATGAAGCCCTCTGAAGTAATATGAAGCCCTCTGCAGTAACATGAAGCCCTCTGCAGTAACATGAAGCCCTTTGCAGTAACATGAAGCCCTTTGCAGAAACATGAAGCCCTCTGCGGTAACATGAAGCCCTTTGCAGTAACATGAAGCCCTTTGCAGTAAGATGAAGCCCTCTGCAGTAACATGAAGCCCTCTGCAGTAACATGAAGCCTTCTGCAGTAACATGAAGCCCTCTGCAGTAACATGAAGCCCTCTGCAGTAACATGAAGCCTTCTGCAATAACATGAAGTCCTCTGCAGTAACATGAAGCCCTCTGAAGTAACATGAAGCCTTCTGCAGAAACATGAAGCCTTCTGCAGTAACATGAAGCCCTTTGCAGTAACATGAAGCCCTTTGCAGAAACATGAAGCCCTCTGCGGTAACATGAAGCCCTCTGCAGTAACATGAAGCCCTCTGCAGTAACATGAAGCCCTCTGCAGTAACATAAAGCCCTCTGAAGTAACATGATGCCCTCTGCAGAAACATGAAGCCCTCTGCAGTAACATGAAGCCCTCTGCAGTAACATGAAGCCCTCTGCAGTAACATGAAGCCCTCTGCAGTAACATGAAGCCCTCTGAAGTAACATGAAGCCTTCTGCAGAAACATGAAGCCCTCTGCAGTAACATGAAGCCCTCTGCAGTAACATGAAGCCCTCTGCAGTAACATGAAGCCCTCTGCAGTAACATAAAGCCCTCTGAAGTAACATGAAGCCCTCTGCAGAAACATGAAGCCCTCTGCAGAAAACTAAAAATCAAAGAATCATTGATAAAGTAGTAGTTTTTGGATCTCTTCTTGTTTCTTGCATGGAACCCGAGTTCAGATGAATGTGATTAACATGTGGATTAGCCAATCAGAAAAACATTGCAGATTTCCGGAGAAATAATGAGCAAACTGTGCGGCGAAAGCACCAAACGGTGTCAATCTGAGGTGACCGGACTTGCTCTTCACGACGATATGGAGAAGTGTGAATCTGGATCCCGCTCACAGATCTGTGGCGAGCCCGCTCACTGTGAGAATATTTGATTTTTGAGGTAACTGAGCATCTGAAACGGCCTGACACCTGCTTTGACAGCTCATTTTGTACAACAATGTAAGATAAGATAAGATAATCCTTTATTGTCCACACAAGGGGAAATTTCATTGTTGCAACGCAGGTAGATACAGATGTAGATACAGAGGGAAAGAACAGATAACTTATAGGAATGCACACATGACTTACTATGCAGTATCTGTGTGGCGTTCCCTCATCAGGATTTGGTATCAACGCTCCATCTACTGGACATAGAGGGAATTAGCCAGGGAAAATAAACAAAAGCAAGACCTAGCATGCCCTTGTAGTTGTAAAGAATGTGATTTGAGAAGACAGAATCAATCAAACAAGCATTAATAAGATTAGGGAACAATGCAAATACATGGTTAAAAGCCTTCTGCAGTAACTTGAAGCCCTTTGCAGTAACATGAAGCCTTCTGCAGTAACATGAAGCCCTCTGCAGTAACATGAAGCCCTCTGCAGTAACATGAAGCCCTTTGCAGTAACATGAAGCCTTCTGCAATAACATGAAGCCCTCTGGAGTAATGTGAAGCCCTCCTCAGTAACATAAAGCCCTCTGCAGAAACATGAAGCCCTTTGCAGAAACAAGAAGCCCTTTGCAGAAACATGAAGCCCTTTGCAGAAACATGAAGCCCTTTGCAGAAACAAGAAACCCTTTGCAGAAACATGAAGCCCTTTGCAGTAACATGAAGCCCTCTGCAGAAATATGAAACCCTTTGCAGAAACATGAAGCCCTTTGCAGAAACATGAAGCCCTCTGCAGTAACATGAAGCCTTCTGCAGTAACATGAAGCCCTCTGCAGTAACATGAAGCCCTCTGGAGTAATGTGAAGCCCTCTGAAGTAACATGAAGCCCTCTGCAGTAACATGAAGCCCTTTGCAGTAACATGAAGCCTTCTGCAATAACATGAAGCCCTCTGGAGTAACATGAAGCCCTCTGCAGTAACATGAAGCCCTCTGCAGTAACTTGAAGCCCTTTGCAGAAACATGAAGCCCTTTGCAGAAACATGAAGCCCTTTGCAGAAACAAGAAGCCCTTTGCAGAAACATGAAGCCCTTTGCAGAAACATGAAGCCCTTTGCAGAAACAAGAAGCCCTTTGCAGAAACATGAAGCCCTTTGCAGTAACATGAAGCCCTCTGCAGAAATATGAAACCCTTTGCAGAAACATGAAGCCCTTTGCAGAAACATGAAGCCCTCTGCAGTAACATGAAGCCCTCTGCAGTAACATGAAGCCCTTTGCAGTAACATGAAGCCTTCTGCAATAACATGAAGCCCTCTGGAGTAATGTGAAGCCCTCCTCAGTAACATAAAACCCTCTGCCGTAACATGAAGCCCTCTGAAGTAATATGAAGCCCTCTGCAGTAACATGAAGCCCTCTGCAGTAACATGAAGCCCTTTGCAGTAACATGAAGCCCTTTGCAGAAACATGAAGCCCTCTGCGGTAACATGAAGCCCTTTGCAGTAACATGAAGCCCTTTGCAGTAAGATGAAGCCCTCTGCAGTAACATGAAGCCCTCTGCAGTAACATGAAGCCTTCTGCAGTAACATGAAGCCCTCTGCAGTAACATGAAGCCCTCTGCAGTAACATGAAGCCTTCTGCAATAACATGAAGTCCTCTGCAGTAACATGAAGCCCTCTGAAGTAACATGAAGCCTTCTGCAGAAACATGAAGCCTTCTGCAGTAACATGAAGCCCTTTGCAGTAACATGAAGCCCTTTGCAGAAACATGAAGCCCTCTGCGGTAACATGAAGTCCTCTGCAGTAACATGAAGCCCTCTGAAGTAACATGAAGCCTTCTGCAGAAACATGAAGCCTTCTGCAGTAACATGAAGCCCTTTGCAGTAACATGAAGCCCTTTGCAGAAACATGAAGCCCTCTGCGGTAACATGAAGCCCTCTGCAGTAACATGAAGCCCTCTGCAGTAACATGAAGCCCTCTGAAGTAACATGAAGCCCTCTGCAGTAACATAAAGCCCTCTGAAGTAACATGATGCCCTCTGCAGAAACATGAAGCCCTCTGCAGTAACATGAAGCCCTCTGCAGTAACATGAAGCCCTCTGCAGTAACATGAAGCCCTCTGCAGTAACATGAAGCCCTCTGAAGTAACATGAAGCCTTCTGCAGAAACATGAAGCCCTCTGCAGTAACATGAAGCCCTCTGCAGTAACATGAAGCCCTCTGCAGTAACATGAAGCCCTCTGCAGTAACATAAAGCCCTCTGAAGTAACATGAAGCCCTCTGCAGAAACATGAAGCCCTCTGCAGAAAACTAAAAATCAAAGAATCATTGATAAAGTAGTAGTTTTTGGATCTCTTCTTGTTTCTTGCATGGAACCCGAGTTCAGATGAATGTGATTAACATGTGGATTAGCCAATCAGAAAAACATTGCAGATTTCCGGAGAAATAATGAGCAAACTGTGCGGCGAAAGCACCAAACGGTGTCAATCTGAGGTGACCGGACTTGCTCTTCACGACGATATGGAGAAGTGTGAATCTGGATCCCGCTCACAGATCTGTGGCGAGCCCGCTCACTGTGAGAATATTTGATTTTTGAGGTAACTGAGCATCTGAAACGGCCTGACACCTGCTTTGACAGCTCATTTTGTACAACAATGTAAGATAAGATAAGATAATCCTTTATTGTCCACACAAGGGGAAATTTCATTGTTGCAACGCAGGTAGATACAGATGTAGATACAGAGGGAAAGAACAGATAACTTATAGGAATGCACACATGACTTACTATGCAGTATCTGTGTGGCGTTCCCTCATCAGGATTTGGTATCAACGCTCCATCTACTGGACATAGAGGGAATTAGCCAGGGAAAATAAACAAAAGCAAGACCTAGCATGCCCTTGTAGTTGTAAAGAATGTGATTTGAGAAGACAGAATCAATCAAACAAGCATTAATAAGATTAGGGAACAATGCAAATACATGGTTAAAAGCTATAAAAGACAAAAACTGTGTTGCATAATATGTATAATTCAATGCCATACTGTGGAACAAAGCAATACCACCTCAATGAGAACAGACGGGTGGAAGCGAACACTTTCAGTCTCAAATATGTGATTCTTAAATGTACTTTATCTGAAATATAATTGCCTCGTTCACCTGTTCATACTGGAGCCAGGACTAATGATCGCAGCTCGTTCTTTTGCCATTCAAACCCGAGTCTGAAAGAAACACCTGTGCGGCTCCCGTTCAGCGACAAAAAAACAGGCGAACGGCGTGATTCATGTGCGCTGAGGACGACCGCGCGGCGTGCAAGGTCTCAGCCATTGTACGAGTTCAACAAAAGCAAAACGAGGATGACGTCTGGACTCGAGGTGCAGTAGCCGCTGGACGTTTGCTACAATATGAAATCAAAAGGAAATAAAGGAAGCAGAGTTTTCTTGAAGACGGCATTGAAGAAGTTTGTTTTGAAGAACGTCGTTGTCAAAGTCGCCTCCGGAAACGAGCAAAGCGACAAGGACATTGACATACACGACTGAAAAGAATGACGACAGCGGCATTGTTTTTCAAACTGAGCGATGCGAAACTGTGCAAAACTTTATTTTTCGACTGTGAAAGTGTTGGTTTTATTTTATTGTACTGTGCGGAGCATCGGCGCGAGGAAGTTCAATCACCTTTTTAACACAGCAATTAACAATACAAACATATATAACCTTTTCAGGGGTTTCGGGAATATGGATTACTTCCCGATTTGAAAGATTTGGCGTAGCAACGATGGACCGTAGTCATAGCAATACCACAATTCAAATACCGTATTTTCTGGACAATAAGTTGCACCAGCCCAAAAAATGCATAATAGAGAAGAAAAAAGCACATATAAGTCGCTCTGTAGTATGAAATGTAGTTGCAAGTGTGAAAACAACAAATAATATCACATATAAGTCGCTCCGGAGTAAAGTATATAAGTATGAATATAAGTATAAGTCACACCCTGGCAAAAACTATCAAAAAAGTGTGACTTATAGTCCGGAAAATACGGTACAAGTATAGACTAATATATTTGAATGGGGAAAGGTCATCACAGAATCTTAAAATCAGATGTGAATCATTTTCCTGAAACCAATGAATTAAAGCTAAGTAACTTTGTCTCTAGAGCTCCCCCTGCTGCTCTCTGGTGGAAATGCATGTCAAAACATATTTGATTTGTTTCCGTGGTAAAAGACACTGTTATTAGTAGTTGTAAAGGAGCCATTGAAACAACATCAATCTGCCTGACAACAAAGCAGATTTGGCCCGCTCTTCCTCTTTATTCATCTCCTACAGGCCCAAAGATGTGACGTCATCGCAAACCGTGAGACATCGATGAGACGTTAGGGCCTTTGGGGTCTTTGCGGTGACCGATCGTTCGGACGTGGGGGCTTAGGCGTGTTCCTTCCGTGTTCGATCGGCGCCGCACGTGTATTTGCGGCTTGCCTCGAGCGAAGGCGAATAAACGGTCCAAGGACACGGGCCGCGCGCAGTCGGCCTCAGATGTCTTGGTTTTTTTTCCGCGTGTCTGGTGTAATTAGTGAGAGTAACGAGGAGCTGATGGACGGAGCCGGAGCAGCTGGAGCCGGAGCAGCAGATGCAGCTTTAGGAGTTGAGTCGAACTGACCTTCGCACCAAAGACGAGAGGATCTGGACTTATATATGGACGTGTTGGTTTGTCTGAGATATTGTTTGATTGAGGAGCTTTTTACTTTCACCTTAAAGAAATGCGTCCTCTGCATTTGACCTTCCAGAGTTTTGATCCATTCTGTATCACTTCGTCAATTAATACACACTTTGCAAAAATGTCCGGCCATTTTCTGACACGGCTTCATGTCAAATTGGCTTTGGGATGTTTAAAAAAAAAAAATTGTTCGTAGAGGTTCTCGATAGTTAAAGCGCCCCCTACAGGTCGGACGATTCCTTGAACTAAAACGCAGTTAAAGATGAATTCATTTAGAATTTTGCTTAGAATTGTAAAAATGTTATCACTGAATAGCACTGTTTTTATAGGCTTATCATTTCACTTCTTGTTTGTAATTGATGACATCACAGTAGGAGATTACCCAGCAAACACTGGGCCAAAACTCATCTGATGTCACGTTTTTTTATTTGACGAATACAAATATTTTAGGGCAACTTTATTTTGTTGAATTGATGTTTAGAG
>NW_027315790.1:30795274-30925274 GCF_026437365.1 Eucyclogobius newberryi
TGAAGTGTTTTTTGTACTAAAAACATTTGTCTTTCTTAGCCTACGAAATGAGTGATCGCCTTAAAATGATTTGTGGATTTATTTCATGCAATTTAAGAATAAATGAGGTCTGAACCTGTTTTATGACGCTTTGATCGTTCAGGCTTGAGTCTGCTTCAGAGGTGATGACTCAGCACATTTTCACTCTGCAACGCTGATAGACCTAAATCTTTTACTCAGAGAGAGAAGGAAGACAACGCTACATGAAAAGAGATTAGAGACATTAGACCGGGCATGTCCAAACTAGGGCCTGGGGGCCAAATGCGGCCCTCAGACCAAATTTTGTTGGCCCTCCAGCTTCCTGCTATGTCGGCCCTAACAACAAACAGTAGTACTTTTTACTGTGAAATTGGGAACATTCGGGCATATTGATGTTATACCAACCTAATATTAATGTTCTGGGTCTAATTAAAGGTTTGGAGGCTCATCACAATTACGTGAAATGCAAAATGTTGAAAGATTCACTTTGTCATTCAACAAATTCGACATTGTCAAGTTGTTCGTGGCCCTCTGCCCCGTTTAAGTTTCAAAATGCGGCCCTTGGTGAAAAGAGTTTGGACACCCCTGCTTTAGACCATCCATATCTTTTACTCCGGTGGAAATACGGAGGAGATCGACCGGGAGGGAAGCCTTTCTTGTCCCACCGCTTTTTATTGAAGGACTCACCTCGTTACAAACAGTCAAGCCGCCCATAAAAGGAAAGGGTCATGGTACAGATCACGTACAGGGCAGCTGACCAACACTTTTGACACATTTAGCACTTTAAAATGTTGATGCGCACAGTTTGCACAGTTTTCCCTGTTCTTTCACAGCAGTCTGGTCTTTCCGAGGAGGACACCCGTTTGCTCCTTGGACGAGAATCTGCTGAGTCTGCAAATAACTCACACAGTAATGAAGCCTGCGTAAATTCAGCCTGGAAGACCTAACTCCACCCATCTACGTCAAGGCCTCCATGGAAGGACCCCTCTCCCCAGCGCCATCATCGCACTCAAGCGGGCGCCCGCCTGTCCGTCTGTGAGAGTCAGATCCCTCCTTCACCATGGACTCTCCCAGGTTTCTGCGCTTATCCCAAAGAGGTTATGCAGTTTTTCCTGGCCAAAGAAGTAGGGTGAAAGGTCAGGGGCCGTCTGCATCATGGCCCTCGCACCTGCTCCTCATCCCCAATCAACGCTCCCAGTGACTCCTCCCCTGCTCCCAATCAGCACCAGGCGGTGGCATTTAAGCCCTCAGGCAGATGGCTCGACCGCTCAAACCGTACTGCGACCCACCACCTCACCAGCTCCTCCTCTGCATTCCCCTCATCCTCTACCTTCTCTCCACATCTACCACCACCAGTCTCCAGGCTCCGGGGGGAGACATCTAATACAAATAGATCATGGAGTGCCCATGATTGCAACGTCTTCCGCCGGGGTCTGAGCGCCAAATAACTCTTGAATAAAGCTTGCTAAACAGTCCATTCTCGTGGTCTCTTTGTCTCTCCAGGGTGAAATAGAATCACTTCCTCTTCTGAGGCTTTACTACGTTCTGTGGCAAAATACATGTTCAAGCTAAATACATGATACATTAGTAAGATAAAATATATAAATCCCCAACAAATGCTTATTCTTGTTATAGTAGAAGAGTTTCAATGCTTATAGGAAGTCTGTTTTTCAGACTTCCTATAAGTGATCTGTTCTTCTGTATCTACCTCTGTATCTACCTGCGTTGCACCAATGAAATTTCCCCATGTGGGACAATAAAGGAATATCTTATCTTATCTTATCTTTTTTATGTCTGTATCTGATTGATATTGCAGTAATTGCCGTAGTATTACTGGACTGGATAGAAATCATTAGTTTTACCATCACTAAAACCCTGGACAATAAAAGGCGGATGGATGTTTATTTCACAAACTGCAGAGACACATTTCACAGACTCTGAGCGACTCCTTCTGCTCTGACCTGACCTGCCGTCCCAGCAGGGGACCCTGTTTGTTTGGTGCTGATTTTGGGTGTCGTCCAGCGCGCTCAGACCGATGACCTTTGGCTAGGATCCAGCCGCTCTGACCCTTCTGTGCCGCTGGAGCGTTTGTTCAGAGCGCTGCGTGTCCTCCGCTGCCCCCGGTGGTCTTCTGGGTCTTTACACCCGTCACACTGTGGGAGGCATGAGCACACGCCAACACACAGTTTAAGACTTGTACAATGAACCTCGTCTTTGATGTGTGTTAAGTGTGCTCTGTTGTGTTTTCTACTGGACACTTGCATTTCTCATGTTGGGTTTCAACTTCCTGTTTATTATGTGTATATTCCGAGGACTTTTGCCTATTCAAATATATAAAATAAGTATAAAGTATGAACATAATCCAACCTAAAATATGGCGCTTGACAATATATATTTTTCAACATTTTTGCTCGATTTTTTTGGGACACATTTCCCTTAAACTTTCCTTTTCCTTTTATAGTACTGAATAAATCTGCTGCATTTAACGTCATTAACAAGTTGAAACTTTAGCACTTAGTATTAAAATTATCCCTGAAAATGTGTGTGTGTGGAGGGGACGTAGGAAAATGATAATAAGATAAGATAAGAGACTTTTTTTTTAAGTATATATTTCCAGTTTTTACATGATAACAACACCAGCAGAGGGCGCAAAGACTGATCCAGAGAGAAATGAAGGCGTTTGAGATGTTTAATGTGTGGCTGAGGGAGAGTCAGCAAATTGGAAGAATAACTGTAACATTTGACCACTTCCAATTCCCTTTTTAACGTCCTAATAACCGTAAATTCATTTTAAATTGTTTGCAGCAGTGTCACTTCCTTGTTCACGGCCGATAAAGTCTTTATGATCCAATGCGTACACAGAACAGACCCTAACGGCTGCTTTTACATTAATATACACCTGCTCTGGGTTTATAAACTTTATCATTTTGTGTTAACTACGTGTGCAAATGCCGGGCACGCCCACTTTAACTGTCGTGGAGATGGTAATGAGTGAAAAACGTCAAACAAACGTGTCAAATATGAATCTGTCCCTCCAGGTGGTGTCCAACAGAGCGGACATGGCCATTGGTTCTCTGACGATAAACGAGGAGAGGTCAGAGGTCGTGGAGTTCTCCGTGCCCTTCGTGGAGACTGGGATCAGCGTCATGGTTTCCCGTAGCAACGGCACCGTCTCCCCCTCCGCCTTTCTGGGTGAGTCCACGCCATGAATATGTTCACGCACTCGAAAGTCGATATCGTCTACGTTGTTTTTGTGTATTTTATTCCGTGAACATGTCGTCCAATCAGAGACAAGAGAAAAGCGCAACATGTGCTTCAAAACTCATATAATATTAGTGAATTGAAATATGTGCCCCCTACAGGTCGGGCGACTCATTGAACTAAAATGCGGTTAAGTTGATATCACTTCCTGTTTGCAATTGATGATATCACAGTAGAAAATTAGCAAAATATGGCACAATTTATTTAATTTGACAAATACAAACATATGAGAGCATCTTTATCGTGTTGGATTATGTTTGGAATGTCAAAAAGTTGTTTCTTTTGTGTAAATTCTGCATAAACTTTGACTGGAATGTGTCCCTGGTGTGATGTCACTTCCTGTCATTTTCAAGGTTTTCTCCACAAATACCAGCTCGATCGGTGTAAAACTATCATTTATATTTCCAATACCAAATAAAGTCAAAATGAGAAGATCATAAAACCTGTCATACGTCACTTTAAGTAGAATATTTGCAGATTAGGCTTGGGGAAAATCCACCTTCGTTGTTTAAACAAGACCGTGATATTCAGTCATAATGTGGAACTCTGGTGACAATAAAACTATTTTCTTAGTAAACAATGTGTTGCACCGCATTTCATCAGTATCACTGTGCCAGCCACGCCCGTCCTGGCACATCACACGCCCGTCCTGGGACATCACACGCCCGTCCTGGCACATCAAAGCCAGTTCTGTCGGTAAATCTATGCCGGAGTGCTGAGGCGACAGTGAAGTGCATGAATCAAAGTGCATGAGGGAAAGTGCCTGCATTGTCCCTGCCAAATAAAATAAAATAAATAAAATAAATAAAATAAATAAAATAAATAAAATAAATAAAATAAATAAAATAAATAAAATAAATAAAATAAACAATTAATTAAAATTAATAAAATGAAATAAAATACATTCAATACATCCAATACAATCAATAATTAAAAATATAAATATAATATATATATATATATATATATATAAATAAATATATATATATAAATAAATACAAAATTAAATAAATGAAATGAACAGGTTGGGGTCACATCACATTCAGTCATTACTGGGTCAAGCCAATGAAACAAAAACTGGCACAAAGTTCAAAGTCTTTGTTGCCAGCACAAAAACAACAAAAAAGGATTAGAAAAGCTTTAAAATGTGGTTGCATTATTGAATCAATTATTCTGTTCAACATTTGTAGATTTTCAGTTTGGATATTTACTTCATAATTGTCTGTCTTTCCATGTAATTATTCAGTCTGAACCCAACCTACTGCCATTGGCACCGTTTGGCAGCCACAGTTCTGTCAGTCAGCCCAAAGCAGCTGAGGCTGGAGCAGTAACATAAACTCAGAGCTCTGGTGAGTGCAAGAATAATTACTGACCAGTGCAGACGCTGTTAAAGTGTAATCAAAATTATTATTGTTACCGTGATCCACTGTAATTACGATAATCACTCAACGGGATCTCCACGTTCTAGTTTTTCATTCATTGCTTGGATAAAATGAGCTTTTTTCATCCTTCGCATGGTCTTTGGACAGTGTGTGGAACGAGTGGACGGTTTCGAGCTCCTTTTCTCCCGTGTTCAGTGATGCCTTTGTGACTCGTGAATAACTAACAATACTCCAGAGCCCTTTCATGTTCAGCTTTAATACTCCTGAGCACTGTCTCTTTGTATAAACTCTTTGAAAATAATAAGTTTGAGCTGTGAAAATCAAACCACCATATGTCTGAGAGCTTTTCGCACAATGCTCTCAACGAGCTTTGTCGCAACGGCAATTCACATTTTCAAAAGCAAATATCGTGTCTTTGAAGGCCGAAAACTCAAAAACGGGAAAAGGTCATGACGTTTGGTCTATTGTTAAACCAACGGGGTTTTGAAGACGTTAAATAATAAACCTGGTGTTCATTAATTAAAGTGTTCTGACTGGGACGGTGGTCAAAGTTGAGCCTGGCGTCGGCAAAAGTTACGGGAAAAAAAGGCTCTGATGTTGAGTAGAAAAATCCTCTGTTTATAAATTAAAGTTTGGTTAAGAAGACACTATTAACAGACTAAGCGAATGAACGACTGAAAGCTTTTATTGGTTGCAGGGTTTGATGTTTTATCTCCAGCTCTATATGAAGACTGGGTGTTTAGTCTATGATCAGTGATTTTTAAACCACATTTTTGGACATTATTGTTTGGAAATATTGTTGGGCATCGCTGTCTCTTAGTAAGGAAGTGGTTGTGTCATGAATCGGGGTCCAAGAAGTTTAAAATGTGGCTTTTTTTGTTCATTTTCTCCAGTGTGAAGCCTTTTTGCCCCCGGTGAGTCCTTACAGAAACGTTTACTTTACTGTTAAAATTTGCCTTAAAAATTGCTAATATGACCATGATAATTAACTTATTCCATTGCTTTACTGATTAGTTTCAAGATATCCTGCGTTATGCCAAGAGTAAATTGCAGTTTTCCCTTCTTTGTTTATCGAGAAAAAAGAAGCAGTGAATTCAAACGTGTCAGAAATACTTTAAATTGAGACAAATAGTCTTAATCTTTATGCCGTTAGTAAAGCTTTTCAAAATGACAGAAAAAGCAACTTCAGCTCAAGCCGTCGCCTTCTCTTCTCTCTAATGTCAAAATTAGACACAGAAATAAAGAAAAAACTCATTATAATAGCTGTCACCGCTTACAATGACAGTTTTTTGAATTTGAAACGCTAATATTTGGATTGCCTGCGATGCCGGTCCCGCCCTCTGACCTCCGCGGCGTCGGGAGTTTGAAGAGAGCATGTATTTCTGACTCGCTTTTGTCTCGGTCTTAAAAAGTGGTCCGGGCTTTTGAAGCAGCAGCAGCAGCAGCAGCAGCATCGACCCAGATTCACTTTTAATATCGTCACGTTCACACGAGCCCCGACTTGGAGCTGCCGTTCTTTTATTCCCGCTCTCCGAAAGTACAGAGCGGGTCTTTAAGCCGGGCCCGCTCCGCCGATAGAAGCCTCTGATTGGGGAAACGCTCTGCGAGGAACTTGATATTCACAGTATGCGAGTTGGAAAGACGCTGAAATGAAATGGAGCGGGCTGTGGAACACAAAAGCCTAAAGAATTCTCGGTCCGAGCCCAAATGGATCGAGTTGGAACGAACGTGGTCGTGAATGTGCTGGATGTACAGTACGTAGCACGTTTCAGAATGCTTTGAATCTACTCAAAGTACAGAGAGTGACAGTAACATGACCTTCACCAGCACACAGAGGTTAAAGGGCCCATGACAGGTTTTTACGATGTTCTAATTTAGACTTTATTTGGTGTGTTTGGACCTGTTGAACCTATAAATTATAGTTTTGCACCAATCGAGTTGATATTTGTGGAGTAAACGTTGGAAAAGCTGTAGAAAATGACAGGAAGTGACATCACACCAGGATCACACTCATTCCAGTCAAAGTTTATGTCAAATTTACACAAAGAAACTACTTTTTTGACTCATTAATTCAACAAAATAAAGTCGCTCTCATATATTTGTATTTGTCAAATAAAAAACAAGTGACATTAGCCCAGTGTTTGCTGTGGTAATTTCCTAGTGTGATGTCATAGATTACAAACAGGAAGTGAAATTATAAACCTAAATTATTAGCAACATTCAAAATATATTTATCTTAACTGTGTTTTAGTTCAATGAGTCGTCCGACCTGTAGTCTGCCTTTTCAGTTAATTAATCGCAGTAAAAAGCTTAAAAACTTTTAAAAATTCAAAAAATGTCAAAAAAAAAAGAAGAAAAACGATCCCAAATTATTAATTAAAAAAACACTTTTAATTGACTGCTTTTAAATGCTGAAAATTAAAATCACCAATTAAAGTTAGAAATAAAAAAAAATACCGTGTCATTTTAGCCGCGATGAACACAATTCTTTGTCCATTTAAACGTCTGAGGATCTTGTTCACGAGTAGTAGTAGTAGTAGTAGTAGTAGTAGTAGTATCAGTAGTAGTAGTAGTAGTAGTATCAGTAGTAGTAGTAGTAGTAGTAGTAGTAGTAGTAGTAGTAGTAGTAGTAGTAGTAGTAGTAGTAGTAGTAGTAGTAGTAGTATCAGTAGTAGTAGTAGTAGTAGTAGTAGTAGTAGTAGTATCAGCAGTAGTAGTAGTAGTAGTAGTAGTAGTAGTAGTAGTAGTAGTAGTAGTAGTAGTAGTATCAGTAGTAGTAGTTGTAGTAGTAGTAGTAGCAGTAGAAGTAGAAGTAGTAGAAGTAGAAATATCCGATCTCTTCTGCCGTCGCACAGAGCAGCGCTTGTTTGTTCACCGCCGCTCACACGTTGGACAGAGATTGATCATAGACTCGGCGATGGGAGGTCTCACTGCGACTGAGAAAACAAAACACCAGACGAGCGTTAAATAAACTGCGGCGCGTCTTTAACCTTTGTTTAATGGGTTCCGTCTTTGTCTGTGACGGGCGTTTTTTGAGCCGTGACCGAAGATTTCCTTCGCGATGGGTCATTTCACATCTCAGACGGCAAGAACTGTTCAGCGGGCGCTCGGCAGACAAGTATCGGCCCTTGTTTACTGCACGTACAATGTCTTTACGATTTGACTTAAACTGTAGAGTAAAGCGTGCTGCAATTCCGTAAACGACTCGTCATCTTCGGCGAATCCTCCGGTGGAATGAACGGTAAATTCTGGTCCGTCTGAGCCCTCTTCATTGGCCCGGCTCTGGGGGGAAATCCCTCTCATCCCTCCGTTTGTCGGTGTGGCTTTAAAAGGGACTAACGCAAATCTGTCTGAAGAGCGGCGGAGTTAAAGATCCCAAACGCCTTCGCCAACGAGAGCGTCCGCCTGGTTTTATGTGCAGAGAACCGTCGGAAACCAAGACCCGAGCCGGCGGCAGTTAGAGGCACATTAGAGGGGTCAAAGTGCAGAGAAACAATCACACCCGGGCGAGATGGAGGCACGGGAACGAGTAAAGAGCCTTCCGGGGCCGTTTGAATGTCGGTTGTTAACGCCAGAAGAGAACAGACTCATGGAAGGTGATGTTTCTGACTGAATATGTGGTCAAAACTGCGGACGAGAGCTTGGACATGTGTTTGGGGAAGGTTTTTAGAAAGCTCGACGTAAAGGATTCAATTTGCGAGGTGACGAAAGAGGGCGCGGTGTCTGAATCGTACCTGTCAATCAAACTACGGCCGCTTCTCCCGGATGATGCAACGCGAGAGAAAGGCCGCCGAAGCTGAGTTCATTTGCAGTTCGAACCCCTCGTAGAGCGCGCAGTGAAACGTGAGAACAACCACGTGAACAAACGATGGCGATAAGCTGAAAGAACACGGAGAAACGTTTGGTCACTAAAAAGATCCAGATTTGCTAGAAACATTAAAGTTAAAGTGCTGGATCCAAGTGCAACGTGCATTGTTAAGTTTTGTGATAGCTTGTGGGAAGAAGCGTGTCACGATGTCTTAGCAATAATCCTAAATTGTTAGCGTTTAACCGTGTTCTAACAGTGTTCCCTCCTCTAAAACACGCCTGCACTTGTGTTTCCTTTTATTCTCACCGGTTTGATGAATCCTGCTCAGTAATACCCCTGAGCCTCAGTCATATGTAGACATCTGGAGGTTTCTTGTGCTGTTTTAAGTCCATAAATCATTGTCAGACTTGGGTGGCGTTCATTTTGAAAGCGTTTACGTTACCTAGTTAATGCCCTGGAAAACTAACTGAATTGGTGACGCAAGAGTACTCTAACGCAGTACTTTTAGAATAAAGCAGTAAAGTAACGCGTTAGTTAGAGTACTCTTGCAATATCAATGTCAAATGTCTCTTTGCGCTGCTGAACACAGTAACATTCAAATATCAAATAAACAAGCAAAGTAAATGCGTTTTATTCATCTTTTATGTCGACAGATTAATAAAATACAATGCCGTACAATAAGCACCTGTTCTCAAGCAACGAAAAACATCAGTAAAACTAAATTAGTGGATTAGCAAGAGCAGCGACGCACAACAACAGAGCGCGCTTGTTTCAGGCCTGTAGTTTACTTCAATCAAACACTTTGCTGTTGCCCTACGTTTACTCCTCAGCTACAAAACTGTGGTTATAACGAAGGAGAAGGAGTTTTTCAAAGCGTCTGAAAGTGTATTTCTCTTTTGCGCCACAAGAGTCACGAGTGGCGCATCCGCACAGCACGGCGAGTGTTTGTTGCCGCGGCGCTCGCTCTACTCTGCGGCGGGGGAAACAAACCTGGCTCTGGGTTAGCGGTGAGGAGATGAGACCTGCTCCAAAACTGACGCGATACTCATCTGAAAAAGTAACTAGAGGAGTACTAGATTACATGGGTGCACAAAGCTAACGCGTTACGTATCTCGTTACGCTAGAAAAAAAAAAAAAAAACGTGAGTACTCTAGCATGTTACCAGCTAACACATTACCCCCAACTCTGATTTCTGCCATTCTTTATGTGTTAATTACAACTGCGTGCTAGCATTAGCTTGGGGGAAAGCTAGGTTTTATTCATTTCACCTTGGTGTTCCCTCAGCCGCCAGTAGATGGAGCTCCAACACAAATCCAGACGAGGGAGCATGAACTGACAGAAAGTAGTTTTGGTTGTATTCGCAGAGAGGTGATTTCACAATAAAATATGACTTGATAATCTTTTGTTTGTTGCGTGAACGTTTGAACTGTCATACAATTGTGTGTGTAAATCGCTCTGTTCAACGGCACGTCGCACATTGATGACATCACAGATGATTCAGTTTTAGAACTCAGCACTACTTAATATTTACCACTTCAACAAAGTCATAATTAGAGGAAAAGGAGCAAAGCAATGACTAAATCAGATTTTCAGACGATCATGTGATATATTTTGTGACTGGGGTGAAGTATAAGTGTGCGGACAGATTTGTAAAACGTGTCTCATATTTTTCCGAGGTCGCTGTTATCACGTCTCCCTCGGTGCGTCCAATTTAAACTGCCCCGGGCGCATTGGGCGCCAGAATCCCCCCCTGGCAGGACGGAGCGCACAGACCGGCGGATGTTTAATAGAAAACTCGGGAGTCGGGCCAAAAACATTAATTAAAACTGGAGCGTATGAATAAAACCTGGAATACTTCCTTAAAACTGGGGAACGGGCTCACAGCAAATCAGAAAATCATGTGTAAACTATGGCCTGGGGACTAAAAGCGTCCCTCAGACTAATTCTGGTCGGCCCTCAGGCTTTGAGATAGTACTTTCTGCTTTTACGAGATAATTTTGGGTATTTTTATGCACAGAAAAATAATATGTGACCTTCTGCCAGTTCAGAGCACGCCCACCATCATAACCACAACCTCACAAACCGTATTTTTTAAGTTCTAGGGCTGTAAAAAAATATGTGGCAGCTCTGACAAATAGCCATGCATGTATTTGGATCTAGTACAAGTAAAAGTGATTGTAATGTAGTGGCAGTACTCAAGTATTTCAAGCGCAAAACTAATGATCTTACCTACAAAATAGAAATAAACACGGTCATTGATGCCAAATTGGTCATAAAGCAGTAGCAGTTACCTCAGTAGCATTGTCAGTACTGCATATAGCGAGTGTCGAAGTACTAGCCGGTGCAGTAATAATAGTCCCCTGTCACTTCATCTCATTTTGCAGAATTTACAGTGAAAGTTTACGGCTCTTTGCAAATGTACAGCGTGAATCAACACTAAATGTCAACACTTTTAACGCTCCTAGAAGACGCGTCCGTCGGGAAAACCCACTTCATTTCACGCGCGCCGCTCGAATGCCATATTTACGGTCGAACTCGACAATTAAAAATAACACTGTATTTAAAGTACGCACACGGTAGTAGCATTCCCAAACGGCTTGGACTTTACCACATTATCTTCCGTGGACAGTTCCCGCAGGCTCGACTTCACATCCATAATGCATGAGGCCGATATTTGCATAATGTACGCCGCACGCTAGCGACGCGAATCAGGCGGCGGCGGAAGGAAGGCGTTCTATATGGGAAAAGTTAATTAAATCTAACGCTAATGACCCCGTTTAGCCGCACCGCATCGCCGCATTATCGCCTGTGAATGCGAACGCGGCCGGTGACATTTTGGCGGGGGCTTTTGTGCCGCGGAAACCCGAGCGAGATGAACCGCTGGACCTTAGCAACATGGCCGACGCCGTGGTAGGGTCACGTTCCCGGGTCGCCGCTTTGGTCGGAGCGGAAAGAATAGATAATGTTGCCGGGAGATGAATCAAGCGCAGTGTGGATGTTGTTGGAAACCCAATTAACCCAACGGTTTCGCCTTCAGGGAATTTAGATGACTTTACGAGCTAGCGGCGCTAAAGTGACGGTATTGTCGCCGCCTCGTCAAAAGGAGAGGGCGCTGCTTAGCTCGCGCTTGTTTCGTCACTCCCGTCTTTTTTTCCCGAGCCTCAGAAATCAATCCGTTTGAATTTTCCCGGATCGCGGCGTCGCAGGTGAGATCGGGAAGTTCCTAAAACCGTCGCCGCGCTCATTCTGCGTTTGAATCGTGGTGTTAAACAAGCGCGTACGGCTCTGTTAGCGTAGCATTGGCGTTGCCCGCGTTATCCGTTCCCATCGCTGACAGCAGAGGGCGCCCCGACGCTTAAGTACCCGAGTATTTTTCGAATTTTGACATTGTTTGATCCCATTTTGACCGAAGGCATTTTCGAAAAGCAGAGAATGCGTAATGTGTCCAGCAGTTTACTCGGCTGTGAGGATATGAATCGCTTTGCTACATAAATGAGGATTAAACACAAAATGATCATCGTTTGTTGTTGTAGTTGCACGTTAGTTGTTGTAAAAGGGGCAGAAACTAGTAAATGTAGTTTCAACAATATTCAACCTTTTGCAAATATCCAAAGCTGGAAAGGCCTTTGAAAACCGTTTGTACGAAGCGCCTGCATCTGGGTCATGACGGAGGGTAAACCCGCTGTACTCGAGTAAATAAGTACGTACTCCACGAGCTGTTGCACTGTCAATGGGAATTATGACTCGCTAACAGGATTAGAATCTTCAGGACCTTTAAAAAGAGCCATTTCAAAGACTGAATCTTTGTTAGTTTTTCATCAATTTAAGTAAATCACTGTAATCAGGACTGAACACCTGCAGGGTTTTTGTGAGGGCGCAGACGCTCGCCGGAGAAGAAGAAGAAGAAGAAGAAGAAGAAGAAGAAGAAGAAGAGGAAGAAGAAGAGGAAGAAGAAGAAGAAGAAGAAGAAGAAGAAGAAGAAGAAGAAGAAGAAGAAGAAGAAGAAGAAGAAGAAGAAGAAGAAGAAGAAGAAGAAGAAGAAGAAGAAGAAGAAGAAGAAGAAGAAGAAGAAGAAGAAGAAGAAGAAGAAGAAGAAGAAGAAGAAGAAGAAGAAGAAGAAGAAGAAGAAGAAGAAGAAGAAGAAGAAGAAGAAGAAGAAGAAGAAGAAGAAGAAGAAGAAGAAGAAGAAGAAGAAGAAGAAGAAGAAGAAGAAGAAGAAGAAGAAGAAGTTTTGCTGATTGTTTTAACCGAAGACTAAGACCTTTTTGGTTTCGTTTCCCTCCTGGTTTTGAGTTTGCAAATTACATCAGATTTTCAGGTCATTCCTGTCAAAATAACACACAGTACAATACACTAATACTAATCAATACTAATCAACACTCCTCTGCTCCTCCTCATCTCCTCTGCTCCTCCTCATCTCTTCCTCTGCTCCTCCTCATCTCCTCTGCTCCTCCTCATCTCCTCTGCTCCTCCTCTGCTCCTCCTCATCTCTTCCTCTGCTCCTCTGCTCCTCTTCTCTTCCTCAGCTCCTCCTCTGCTCCTCCTCTGCTCTTCCTCTGCTCCTCCTGCGCCCTTCCTCTGCTCCCGGCTCCATACCGAGCTCTGCATATACAATCCTCGCTCCCAGATCAGAGCGCTCATGCATATTCTGCCTGTTTGCGCCTCCTGCTGACACTGTGAGCTGCCTGTGGACAGACATGGACGCATTGGTGACGTCTGGGGAACGGCCAGATAGAAACATGAATTATAATGAGGAGTGGTACAGGAAAGAGAACGTATATATTATGTGTATATTTGTATGCCACGAGAGCATCGGGAGGAGGCTCAGTGGACGTTGTATAAGAAGATACAGGGGAAGAAGTGGACACGAGAACATTATTCAAGCCTCAAGATGTGACTGTTGTTGGTGCGAGGTGCTGTCCGGTGGTGGAGTGGTTAAGGCGCAGCACATGCTCCAGTGTCGACAATGTACTGCATGTCCTCCCCTCTCTCAGCCCCGTTTCACACTGTCCGTTTCTGTCTAGTAAAGCCTACGAGCCAAAAAACAATCGTCCTGGTTTAGACCTGGTTTTGTCCTGATCTAGACCTGGTTTGGACCTGGTTTAGTCCTGATTTAGACCTGGTACAGACCCAGTTTAGACCTGTTTTTTAGACCTGGTCCAGACCCAGTTTAGACCCAGTTTATACCTGGTTTAGACCTGGTTTAGACCTGGTCCAGACCCAGTTTAGACCTGGTTTAGCCCTGGTCCAGACCCAGTTTAGACCTGGTTTAGACCTGGTCCAGACCCAGTTTAGATCTGGTTTAGACCTGGTCCAGACCCAGTTTGGACCTGGTTTAGCCCTGGTCCAGACCCAGTTTATACCTGGTTTAGACCTGGTTTAGCCCTGGCCCAGACCCAGTTTAGACCTGGTTTAGCCCTGGTCCAGACCCAGTTTAGACCTGGTTTAGCCCTGGTCCAGACCCAGTTTAGACCTGGTTTAGCCCTGGTCCGGACCCAGTTTGGACCCAGTTTGGACCCAGTTTGGACCCAGTTCAGACCTGGTCATGTGGTCCATGATGCCTGGGCGCAGAATGTGGTTTGGAGCAGAGTTTGGTCTTTGGAGGATTCAATTTCAAATTTCTCGTGTTAAAGCTGAACCTAAATTCACACAAAGTAAAAGCGTAAAGAGATATTTAATGTGACAAAGTGTTTCTGAGCGCTCACAAGCCCTTCGGCTCATGGTTCATATCCATGCATTCACTTTCAAGCTTCAGAACGGCTTTTTCAGACGGCGAAGTGAAACTCTAGGGACTTCCTCAATCACAGCCAATCAGAGCGCTGCCTTCAGCTTCTGTTTCCACGATGACTGAACATAAAATACTTCATTATTTGAAGCAGACGTCGCGGCGCAGTAAAAGTGCTGCTTTTACAAGATACTCTTTGGGGAAAACACAACATTGACTCTTTTACAAACGTGGGAGCTGTAAATGATTAACAGTCTTGTTTATGTTCTTCAAGTCGTCTCTGAAAGTTATATTTATGTTGTCTTTGAAAAGAGGGGATGCATTTTTATTGAAAATGGAAATAGATCGATGTGAGGACAGTTATTCATTGTTTTACCACATCGTCCAGCCCTAGGCACCTTATTCCAGAACGCCATGTAATCTAACACAGTGCTGCTGATTTAGACCTGGTTTGGACCTGGTTTGGACCTGGTTTAGTCCTGGTTTGTACCTGGTTTGGACCTGGTTTAGACCTGGTATGGACCTAGTTTAGTCCTGTTTTAGTCTTGATTTAGACCTGGTTTGGACTTGGTTTAGTCCTGGTTCGGACCTGGTTTAGACCTGGTATGGACCTGGTTTAGTCCTGGTTTAGTCCTGATTTAGACCTGGTTTGGACTTGGTTTAGTCCTGGTTTGGACCTGGTTTAGACCTGGTATGGACCTGGTTTAGTCCTGGTTTGTACCTGGTTTAGACCTGGTTTAGACCTGGTATGGACCTGGTTTAGTCCTGGTTTGGACCTGGTTTGGACCTGGTTTAAACCTGGTTTGGACCTGGTTTGGACCTGGTTTAGACCTGGTTTGGACCTGGTTTAAACCTGGTTTGGACCTGGTTTGGACCTGGTTTAGACCTGGTTTAGACCTGGTTTAGACCTGGTTTGGACCTGGTTTAAACCTGGTTTGGACCTGGTTTGGACCTGGTTTAGACCTGGTTTAGACCTGGTTTGGATCTGGTTTGGACCTGGTTTGGACCTGGTTTAGACCTGGTTTAGACCTGGTTTGGACCTGGGTTAGACCTGGTTTGGACCTGGTTTAGACCTGGTTTGGATCTGGTTTAGACCTGGTTTAGACCTGGTTTGGACATGGTTTAGACCTGGTTTGGACCTGGTTTAGACCTGGTTTAGACCTGGTTTGGACCTGGTTTAGACCTGGTTTAGACCTGGTTTAGACCTGGTTTAGACCTGGTTTGGATCTGGTTTAGACCTGGTTTAGACCTGGTTTGGACCTGGTTTAGACCTGGTTTAGACCTGGTTTGGACCTGGGTTAGACCTGGTTTGGACCTGGGTTAGACCTGGTTTGGATCTGGTTTAGACCTGGTTTAGACCTGGTTTGGACCTGGTTTAGACCTGGTTTGGACCTGGTTTAGACCTGGTTTAGACCTGGTTTAGACCTGGTTTAGACCTGGTTTAGACCTGGTTTGGACCTGGTTTAGACCTGGTTTAGACCTGGTTTAGACCTGGTTTGGACCTGGTTTAGACCTGGTTTGGACCTGGTTTAGACCTGGTTTACTCTCTGTGATATTTGGTCTGACTCGGGCCTGACGAGTGTAAAAAAACACAGAATTATCTTTTTACATATGAGGACATTTGTTTCATGTTTTAATCATTTTGACAGATCATAATAAAGTCACAATTGAATCATTTGCATAAAACGATTAATGTGGCGCCTGAAAACAGAGTTTAAAAACAACAGGAGGAAAATAAAACGAGCTGTTTCTCTGTGAATAATGTGTCTCATGTGAAGAGCTGACGGTGCAGAAGACGTCGTGTGCCTTTAAGAGAAGCAGAAACATCCAGAACATTCTTAAACGAAGTGGCAGTAAAATGACATGATATAAGAGGAGATACTTTTTATTGAAAATGGAAATAGATCGATGTGAGGAATTCCTTTTAAACAAGGTTATTCATTGTCTTACCACATCGTCCAGCCCTAGGCACCTTATTCCAGAACGTCATGTAATCTAACACAGTGCAGCTGATTTAGACCTGGTTTAGTCCTGGTTTAGACCTGTTTAGTCCTGTTTAGACCTGGTTTAGACCTGGTTTAGTCCTGTTTAGACCTGGTTTAGTCCTGTTTAGACCTGGTTTAGTCCTGGTTTAGTTCTGGTTTTGTCCTGGTTTAGACCTGGTTTAGTTCTAGTTTTGTCCTGGTTTAGACCTGGTTTAGACCTGGTTTATTCATGGTTTAGTCCTGGTTTAGTCCTGGTTTAGTCCTCTAGTATAACGGCCTCTAATGTGGACACAGGACCTTTAGTTTAGCTCTTGTTGTGTGTGATCAGATCCAAATCTGGTGTAAAAACAGTGGAGCACGGACGAGGGGAGAACGTGCAAAAGAACTATTTTCTTTTTTCTTCCATTTCGCGTGCTTTCTGTGATTGGCCGTGATTGGTTTTAATCAGAGCAGCTCTCGATGGGACGCCCCGCTGCGACGCCCTGAACGCCCCGCTGCGACGCCCTGTACGCCCTGAACGCCCCGCTGCGACGCCCTGAACGCCCCGCTGCGACGCCCTGTACGCCCTGAACGCCCCGCTGCGACGCCCTGAACGCCCCGCTGCGATGCCCTGAACGTCCCGCTGCGACGCCCTGAACGCCCCGCTGCGACGCCCTGTACGCCCTGAACGCCCCGCTGCGACGCCCTGAACGCCCCGCTGCGATGCCCTGAACGTCCCGCTGCGACGCCCTGAACGCCCCGCTGCGACGCACTGAACGCCCCGCTGCGACGCCCTGTACGCCCTGAACGCCCCGCTGCGACGCCCTGAACGCCCCGCTGCGACGCCCTGAACGCCCCGCTGCGACGCCCTGAACGCCCCGCTGCGATGCCCTGAACGTCCCGCTGCGACGCCCTGAACGCCCGCTGCGACGCCCTGAACGCCCCGCTGCGACGCCCTGAACGCCCCGCTGCGACGCCCTGTACGCCCTGAACGCCCCGCTGCGACGCCCTGAACGCCCCGCTGCGACGCCCTGTACGCCCTGAACGCCCCGCTGCGACGCACTGAACGCCCCGCTGCGACGCCCTGTACGCCCTGAACGCCCCGCTGCGACGCCCTGAACGCCCCGCTGCGATGCCCTGAACGTCCCGCTGCGACGCCCTGAACGCCCCGCTGCGACGCCCTGTACGCCCTGAACGCCCCGCTGCGACGCCCTGAACGCCCCGCTGCGATGCCCTGAACGTCCCGCTGCGACGCCCTGAACGCCCCGCTGCGACGCACTGAACGCCCAGCTGCGACGCCCTGTACGCCCTGAACGCCCCGCTGCGACGCCCTGAACGCCCCGCTGCGACGCCCTGAACGCCCCGCTGCGACGCCCTGAACGCCCCGCTGCGATGCCCTGAACGTCCCGCTGCGACGCCCTGAACGCCCGCTGCGACGCCCTGAACGCCCCGCTGTGACGCCCTGAACGCCCCGCTGCGACGCCCTGAACCCGCCGCTGTGACGCCCTGAACGTCCCGCTGCGACGCCCTGAACGCCCCGATGCGACGCCCTGAACGTCCCGCTGCGACGCCCTGAATCCCCCGATGCGACTCTGAACGTCCCGCTGCGACTCTGAACGCCCCGCTGCGACGCCCTGAACGCCCCGCTGCGACGCCCTGAACCCGCCGCTGTGACGCCCTGAACGTCCCGCTGCGACGCCCCGATGCGACGCCCTGAACGTCCCGCTGCGACGCCCTGAATCCCCCGATGCGACTCTGAACGTCCCGCTGCGACTCTGAACGCCCCGCTGCGACGCCCTGAACGCCCCGCTGCAACGCCCTGAACGCCGTGTCATCGCTCCGACTCCCGACACTGAGAGCGTTTCATTTACACGCTTGTTTTTTCCCATCGGCAAAGTTTGACGAAAAGTTTGAAGTAATTTGATTAGTTAATTTTAACTGACGAGCCTGTTCTCCGGCTTTTGATTTAGACCCAGTTTAGACCTGGTCCAGACCCAGTTTAGACCTGGTCCAGACCCAGTTTAGACCTGGTCCAGACCCAGTTTAGACCTGGGTCTGGACCGGAGGTGACACGTTTATTTTAATATCAGCATTATTACAAACTTGTCTGATCAAAACACAATATAAGTCTGTTTATTGTGTTTCGTGTTTTCTACATAAAAGTATTCTCAATACATTCTGCGCGTATAAGTCTCCGTTTCTTTGTGTAAATATGCAATACTCATTATATACTCGTAATACTTGTTCTGTATCTGTCATGACGTGAACTGGAGCTGGGATTAAATGGGACTGAAAGATGATACAGCATGTTTAAAGTTTAAATTAGTTCAAAATGTCTTTATGTTTCAAAACTGTACATAAATCTTGCCTAAATGTTTCAGACTTAAAGGGCCCATGACAGGTTTTGACGATGTCCTAATGTTGACTTTATTTGGTGTATTTGTACCTGTTGTACATATAAATGATAGTTTTACACCAATCGAGCAGGTATTTGTGGAGAAAATGTTGAAAAAGCTGTAGGAAATGACAGGAAGTGACATCACACCAGGGACACTCATTCCAGTCAAAGTTTATGCAGAATTTACACAAATAAACGACTTTTTTGACTCTCTGAACTCAACAAAATAAAGTCGCTCTCATATTTGTATTTGTCAAAAAAAAAAAAAAAAAATACATCAGAGGAGTTTTTCCTACTGTGATGTCATCAGTTACAAACAGGAAGTGAAATTATAAACCTAAAAAATGGGATAATATTTCAAATATATTTGTCTTAACTGCGTTTTTGTTCAATGAATCGACCTGTAGGGGGCACTTTAAGAAATCTATTATTTTAAACTGATGTTTGCTTTATTTGTATATTAAATGTACGGATAAAAATAAAGTTAAATTCAACTGTTTAACTTAAAGTGCACATGACATGTTTTTTTTTTCCTCCGTATTATTACTTTGTTCTGGAGGTTATACTCTGTGGTATTTATTGATCATAGTTTTACACTCTTGCATAATAAGTGAAGAAACATTTAAAAATACGAGCTGAAATTTACAGGAAGTTCTAAAACAGAATCCCCCTGTGATGTCATCAATAAGCGACGAATGTTTTGACAATTTGAACACTCGTTTGACAAAATAAAGGTGTTATCAGGTACTGTTATTGGTCAAATCATGGGTATTGTGTAACTCCGCCCTGTGTGAAGTAATACAACCGGAGGGAGGAGTTCCAACAGATGGCCGACGCCCACGGCAACGCCCGGAACATGTTTTGACAATTTGAACACTCGTTTGACAAAATAAAGGTGTTATCAGGTACTGTTATTGGTCAAATCATGGGTATTGTGTAACTCCGCCCTGTGTGAAGTAATACAACCGGAGGGAGGAGTTCCAACAGATGGCCGACGCCCACGGCAACGCCCGGAACAGTTTGCAGCTCGTGTCCAACCAGGAAGTACAATTACGAACGTCACCAACATTGTCAAACAGGAGGAACATCGACCAAAACAATTGTCGTGTACAGTTTGTAATGTATTTGATCACTTTGTTTCCGCAGGTACTGTGGTACTGTGTATTTGTACTTTTTACTGCGTCCGTAAGTGTGAGAACGCCCGGGTCGTGTACCGCAGGTCGTCTTCTCCTCGTGTCCTCTCTGCATTTGTCCTGTTCGTGCCTGACGTTCCTCTCGTCTCTCGTTTCAGAGCCCTACAGCCCGGCCGTGTGGGTCATGATGTTTGTCATGTGTCTGTCTGTCGTCGCGGTGACCGTCTTCATCTTCGAGTTCTTCAGCCCCGTCGGGTACAACCGCAGCCTGCAGAGCGCCAAGAGTAAGAGACTACTACTACTACTACTACTACTCTTTTTGAGGCTCAGAGAAGATGATCTTGATGAAGTTTTAACGAAAAAGTCGTGATTGAAAGTTACTCTGAGTCGAAAACGAAACGGTCTCGAAGTGCGGGAAACATCGTGGACTCGCTCCGTGGACGCCAATCAGCCCCGCCCCCCCGCGCTCACGTTGCCGCGCCAACGCCGCCGTCGCTTTCGCCGCGAGCAGCCGGAGGGAGGCTGATTTCACACGCACATCGACACAAAACACATCACCGTCTCGTCCCGCGTTCCACCGTCACGACGACTTCATCCAAGGCTTAATTGAGGAAACAGTGGCAGCGTGAAGGCAGTCATGTCTCCACGGTAACCATCAGCCCGCAGAGAATCATAATCATCTGGGATAATGATGATGGGGAATTTTATTTATTATGAAACAAATGATATAACAGTCATCTGAAGTGCAAGATGAGACGTGTAATGGGATCCACGAGAACGAGATGACGAAATGTGGACATATTTAAGCCCATAGTCGCGTAACCAGCTTCTCAACGTGTAAAGATGCACTCTGGAACTTTTCTGGTGAAGGCTCTGAAGGCATTGCTGGCTACAAACTCTACAACAGATTAATTTTGGGCTGAAAAGACCTCAAATTGCAAGACGTGATGGATCCTCCACCAGAAAAGTTACGTAGTAGCTTTAAATGAAGGTGGTGTTTAAAATCGTTGACGGCAACGATTCCGAAAGTCTCTGGCGATAAAACTGACCCGAGATGTTCATTTAGAATCTTTTTACTGTCAACGTGTCAACCAGGGATGTCAAGACTATCAGGTTAATCGATACTCGGTAATCGAAAAGGCAAAAAAAAATTACAATCGTGACTTTTTTGAAAAAAGAAGTTTTTTCATTCAATTTATTGAGAAGCGATAATTTTTGACCAAATATAGGTATTTTTTTTATTTGAATTTAAAAGAAATTCTCAATTTTAGAAGCAAAAGCAAGTTTCTGCTCACTTTTTCCTCAAAAAAGCTAAAAACCTAAACATTTTTTTTTTTTTTTTATCTTGCTGTTTATGTCAAATTGATCATTCACAAAGTAAGAAAACACATTTTATTGCTGTTTTGGTTGTGACGCTAATAATCGCGAATAATTGTTGCTCTTACATTTGAAATCGCGACATCACTAACGTCAACTGACTTAATCTGTCATCCAATCCTCACCGTAACCATGACAACCAAACCAAGGATGCTCCCAAATGTATTCCCCGTTTCCTGACCTGAACAATTACAATAACCGTGTTCCCGAAACCGACCTTAACCAGTCTGTCGAATATTATACACGCATTTTAAATTTCGTATTAACCTAAACGCGTCCGACACACGACCCCGAAAGGGAACAAGCGGTAGAAAATGGATGGATGGCGTCCGACACACGTAAAAGGCAACATAGAGACTTCCTTGACCTTCTTAACTCTTTCTTCCCTTTTTCCAAGACTTTTCTAGCCCACAATCATTCACCGAGAAGAGTTTCTTGGAACACGTTACGACTTTCAAGGAGCCGAACCGTCTTTCTAACTCCAGAATATCCAGAATATCTAATAATATGTTTGTATACGATGCATAAATGAGAAGAAGAATGATCTGATCTTATCCGAAGTGTTCTTCTCTGTGCAGAGTCTGGGGGGTCAAAGTTCACGATTGGGAAGTCCGTGTGGCTGCTGTGGGCTCTGGTCTTCAACAACTCTGTGCCTGTGGAGAATCCCCGAGGAACCACCAGCAAAATCATGGTAAGTGTTGAAACGTGTAGTAGCGCACAGGTGGTAACAGTTGGAAAGTAGTAGCTGCAGTTGTGTTTGTAGTACTGTGGTAGTTGTAGTAGTAGGAGTAGTAGTAGGAGCACTGTAAACGTTGGTCTCGGGACTCTACAGTTTCCTCTCTGAGACGCCGTGAGAGGAACTATCAAGGTGATAAGAACCTGCTGATGCAAGCACGTGTACGTTCAGCTTTCACCTCTGCAAATGATGTGCAGTAGTATGTGTATTCGCAGAAGCTCCAGTAGTAGTTGTCAGAAGTAGTACTGGGCTGGCTGTGAGAGTAAAAGTGGTAGTTAGAGGTTTCTCGATCTCATAATTAGGCTTAATTTGTAGTGCGCGTACAAGAGGTCATAGTGTCTGTCAGTGCTTTGACCTGGGCCATGATCTGGGCCATGATCTGGACCACGATCTGGACCATGATCTGGGCCATGATCTGGACCATGATCTGTACTATGATCTGGACCATGATCTGGACCATGATCTGGGCCATGATCTGGACCATGATCTGGGCCATGATCTGGACCATGATATGGGCCATGATCTGGACTATGATCTGGGCCATGATCTGGACCATGATCTGGACTATGATCTGGGCCATGATCTGGGCCATGATCTGGACCATGATCTGTACTATGATCTGGGCCATGATCTGGACCATGATCTGGGCCATGATCTGGACCATGATCTGGGCCATGATCTGGACCATGATCTGGGCCATGATCTGGGCCATGATCTGGACCATGATCTGGACTATGATCTGGACTATGATCTGGACCATGATCTGGACTATGATCTGGGCCATAATCTGGACCATGATCTGGGCCATGATCTGGACCATGATCTGGGCCATGACCTGGACCATGATCTTGACCATGATCTGGACCATGATCTGGGCCATGATCTGGACCATGATCTGGACTATGATCTGCACCATGATCTGGACCATGATCTGGACAATGATCTTGACCATGATCTGGGCCATGATCTGGACCATAATCTGGACGATGATCTGGACCATGACCTGGACCATGATCTGGACCATAGAGTTTTTTCAGTTTGGAACACTAGATTATAGAACCATTTTGCTATTTCTATAAAAAGGGCAGATTAACCGTTTGAAATGGCAGTTATGGCTCTGAACAACCGTTATTATCCCGCTCACGTTTTATCCACAGGGTTTCTCTGTACAACTCGCCCTTTTAGCTAACACACTCCAATCCGTGTTATTTGCACATCTACCAATTCCCCGCATCGTCACTGCTCGCGTCCTGCGGCGAAAACGCCGGCGTTTTGCAGTTTGTGCGTCTGCGGTGAACGAGCGTGCACGTTTCACACAGCGGAGGTCTTTTAGTGCCCACTGCCCTCTGCGGGGAAACGGTCAAGCGTTTATTCCAGCTTTGCACTCGAAACTACAGGAGGTGAGAAGGTAAAGAGGAAGTGTGCATGTTTTTCTGTTCTGAGCGCTTCCTCTAACAAAGCCAATCATTTTAAGAGGTCATTAAGTGCTCAATGGGCTTTACAAATCTGGGTTAGAAAGAAAGAAGTGTAAAGGAGGAGAGGGGTAGAGAGGAGGAAAGACAGAAGCAGGAAGAGGTAGAGAGGAGGAAAGACAGAAGCAGGGAGAGGTAGAGAGGAGGAAAGACAGAAGCAGGGAGAGGTAGAGAGGAGGAAAGACAGAAGCAGGGAGAGCTAGAGAGGAGGAAAGACAGAAGCAGGGAGAGGTAGAGAGGAGGAAAGACAGAAGCAGGGAGAGCTAGAGAGGAGGAAAGACAGAAGCAGGGAGAGGTAGAGAGGAGGAAAGACAGAAGCAGGGAGAGGTAGAGAGGAGGAAAGACAGAAGCAGGGAGAGGTAGAGAGGAGGAAAGACAGAAGCAGGGAGAGGTAGAGAGGAGGAAAGACAGAAGCAGGGAGAGGTAGAGAAGAATAAACTACTTTTTTGACATTATAAACCGTGATTCAACAAAATGAAGTGGCTCTCATATATTTGTATTTGTCAAATATAAAAAAACTGACATTACATGAGTTTTTTCCCAGTGTTTGCTGGGCTATGTTGTCCGGGGCTTCATGCCCCTGGTAGGGTCTCCCAAGGCAAACAGGTCCTAGGTGACGGGTCAGACAAAGATCGGTTCAGAAGCCTCTTATGACGACGACACGAACAAGGCCGTTTACGTCGCCCGGATCGGCGTCACCGAGGCCCCATCCTGGAGCCAGGCCTGGGATGGGTGCTCCATGGCGAGCGCCTGGTGGCCGGGTCTTACCCCACGGGGCCCGGCCGGGCACAGCCCGAAAGAGCGACGTGGGGCCGCCCTCCCAAAGGGCCCACCACCCGCAGGAGGATCCATAAGGGGCCGGTGCAGAGAAATCTGGGCGGCAGTCGACGGCAGGGGCCTCGGCGACCAGATCTCCAGACACAGAGACTAACTCTGGGGACATGGAATGTCACCTCGCTGGGGGGGAAAGAGCCTGAGCTTGTGCGGGAGGTTGAGCGATACCGACTAGATATAGTCGGCCTCACCTCCACGCACAGTTTGGGCTCTGGAACCCATCTCCTCGAGAGGGGCTGGACGCTCCACTTCTCTGGTGTTGCCCGCGGGGAGAGGCGGCGGGCTGGTGTGGGCTTGCTGATAGCCCCTCAGCTCAGCCGCCACGTGTTGGAGTTTACCCCGGTGAACGAGAGGGTCGCGTCCCTCCGCCTTCGGGTGGGGGACAGGTCTCTCACTGTTGTGGCGGCCTACGGGCCGAACAGCAGTGCAGAGTACCCGGCCTTCTTGGAGTCCTTGGGAGGGGTACTGGACAGTGCACCGACCGGGGACTCCGTTGTTCTACTGGGGGACTTCAACGCCCACGTGGGCAATGACAGTGACACCTGGAGAGGGGTGATCGGGAAGAACGGCTTCCCCGATCTGAACCCGAGCGGTGTTCAGTTATTGGACTTCTGTGCTAGCCACGGATTGTCCATAACGAACACCATGTTCAAGCACAAGGGTGTTCATCAGTGCACATGGCACCAGGACACCCTAGGCCGGAGGTCAATGATCGACTTTGTTGTCGTGTCATCAGACCTCCGGCCGCGTGTCTTGGACACTCGGGTGAAGAGAGGGGCAGAGTTGTCAACCGATCACCACCTGGTGGTGAGTTGGATCCGCTGGCGGAGGAGGAAGCCGGACAGACTTGGCAGACCCAAGCGCATTGTGAGGGTCTGTTGGGAACGTCTAGTGGAGCCCTCTGTCAGTAGGGTATTCAACTCGCACCTCCGGGAGAGCTTCTCCCATGTCCCGGGGGAGGTTGGGGACATTGAGTCCGAGTGGACCATGTTCTCCGCCTCCATTGTTGATGCGGCTGCTCGGAGTTGTGGTCGCAAGGTCTCCGGTGCCTGTCGTGGCGGCAACCCCCGAACCCGGTGGTGGACACCGGAAGTAAGTGTGCCGTCAGACTGAAGAAGGAGGCCTATCGGGCCACTCTGGCTTGTAGGTCTCCGGAGGTCATCGACGGGTATCGGCAGGCCAAGCGAGCCGCGGCTCGTGCTGTCGCAGAGGCAAAAACCCGGGCCTGGGAGGAGTTCGGGGAGGCCATGGAGGAGGACTATCGGTCGGCACCAAAGAAATTCTGGCAAACCGTCCGGCGCCTCAGGAGGGGGAAGCAGTGTCTCACCAACACCGTTTACGGTGCGGGTGGAGGCCTGCTGACCTCAAATGGGGATGTCGTCGGACGGTGGAAGGAATACTTTGAGGATCTCCTTAATCCCTCAGTCACGTCTTCCGAAGAGGAAGTAGAGACCGGGGACTCGGAGGCTGGCTCATCCATCACCCGAGCTGAAGTCACTGAGGTTGTTCGCAAACTCCTCGGTGGCAGGGCTCCGGGGGTGGATGAGATCCGCCCTGAGTACCTAAAGTATCTGGATGTTGTAGGACTGTCTTGGTTGACACGTCTCTGCAACATCGCGTGGCGTTCGGGGACCGTGCCTCTGGACTGGCAGACCGGGGTGGTGGTCCCTCTGTTCAAGAAGGGGGACCGGAGGGTGTGTTCCAACTACAGAGGGATCACACTCCTCAGCCTCCCGGGTAAGGTCTATTCCAAGGTACTGGAGAGGAGAATCCGACCGATAGTCGAACCTCGGATTCAGGAGGAGCAGAGTGGTTTTCGTCCCGGTCGTGGAACACTGGACCAGCTCTATACCCTCCACCGGGTGCTCGAGGGCTCATGGGAGTTTGCCCAACCAGTCCACATGTGCTTTGTGGATCTGGAGAAGACCGTGTCCCTCGGGGTGTCCTTTGGGGGGTGCTCCGGGAGTACGGGGTCCGGGGCCCTTTGCTCAGGGCTGTCCGGTCCCTGTATGACCGGAGCAGGAGCTGTGTTCGCATTGCCGGCAGTAAGTCAGACCTGTTCCCAGTGCATGTTGGACTCCGCCAGGGCTGCCCTTTGTCACCGGTTCTGTTCATAATTTTTATGGACAGAATATCTAGGCGCAGTCAGGGGTCGGAGGGTGTCCGGTTTGGGGACCACAGGATCTCATCTCTGCTGTTTGCAGACGATGTTGTCCTGATGGCTCCATCAAACCCGGACCTGCAACATGCACTGGGACGGTTTGCAGCCGAGTGTGAAGCGGCTGGGATGAGAATCAGCACCTCCAAATCCGAGGCCATGGTTCTCGACCGAAAAAAGGTGGCTTGCCCTCTCCAGGTGGGTGGGGTGTCCTTGCCCCAAGTGGAGGAGTTCAAGTATCTCGGGGTCTTGTTCACGAGTGAGGGAAGGATGGAGCGTGAGATCGACAGGCGGATCGGTGCAGCGGCTGCAGTGATGCAGTCGCTGCATCGGACCGTTGTGGTAAAGAGGGAGCTGAGCCGAAAGGCAAAGCTCTCTATTTACCGGTCGGTCTACGTTCCTACCCTCACCTATGGTCATGAGCTTTGGGTAGTGACCGAAAGAACAAGATCGCGGATACAAGCGGTCGAAATGAGTTTCCTCCGCCGTGTGGCTGGGCGCTCCCTTAGAGATAAGGTGAGGAGCTCGGCCACACGGGGGGAGCTCGGAGTAGAGCCGCTGCTCCTCCACGTCGAGAGGAGCCAGCTGAGGTGGCTCGGGCATCTGTTTCGGATGCCTCCTGGGCGCCTCCCTCGGGAAGTGTTTCAGGCATGTCCCACCGGGAAGAGGCCCCGGGGAAGACCCAGGACACGCTGGAGAGACTATGTCTCTCGGCTGGCCTGGGAACGCCTCGGGATCCCCCCGGAGGAGTTAGAGGAAGTGTCTGGGGAGAAGGAAGTCTGGGAGTCCCTGCTCAGACTGCTGCCCCCGCGACCCGGCCCCGGATAAAGCGGCAGAAGATGGATGGATGGATGGATGGATGTTTGCTGGGTAATTTCCTAGTGTGATGTCATCAATTACAAACAGGAAGTGAAATTGTAAACCTAAAAAAATTGCTATTCTGTGATAAGATTGTTATCATTCATTCATTTTCTACCGCTCGCGGGTGACTGGACCTATCCCAGTGACTTTGATTTGTATCATTTTTGCCTAAATTTGAAATATATTTATCTTAAACTGCATTTTAGTTCAATGAGTCGTCCGACCTGCTTTACGCATTTGAAAACAGCATGAGGCGTTTGGCGTTCACACGGCGACAGCGGCTGAAAGTGGATCCAACTGGCTATAAAATTGGAACATTTAAATATTTAAGTGTTTTTCCTCCATCTTTCTCTCATTGAACACTGTAAACCTGCTCATAAACCTGCTCATAAACATGCACAAAAACTCAAACTAATAAGGGGCACAACTCTATAATAACTACACCTTAATTAGCCTGAACAAAGCATGAACAAAGACTCAATTCATTATGAACATATAGTTTATTAATGTTATGTGTTGGAGTATTATTGAAGTGGTTACTAAGGCTGAGTTCTACAGTTTTACTCGTTATTACAGACAATAGATGTTACTTCCTTTGACATTTTATCACTGTGATATTTAGTGATTATTATATTCTAAAAGCTAGTTTCGAGTATGAAGTATTTAGAAAGAGGAAAAGGAGCAGCTGGCTTCTCATAACTGTTTATGCAGCCGTGGAGTGGGTGCGTTTTGGGTATTTTATGAATTTTTAAATATTCAAATGAAGGACGAAAATAAAGTATTAAGAATAATAAAGAGAGGAAGTTTTAATGTGTTTAAAATGAGCTGGTCTTCGCTGAACCCGAGGAGGAAAATGCAGCGTATTAAACTAAATGACAAATGTCTTATTGAATATCGAAACTAATAGTTCTGTTGTTTTCATTCTAAAATGATTACAAAATTACTGTGTCGGCTTTTAGATATAAGGAGCCCCTAAAATACAGATACAAAAATAAAATAAAAAAAAAAATTCTAAAATGTAGGATATTTTTTTAGGGGATTTTAAGGCTTTTATTCATGGTTTAGTAGTTTAAATTAAATATACTAAACCATAAACAAAATCTTAAAATCCCCTAAAAAATATCCTAAATTTGAGTTTTTTTTTTTTTTTTTTTAATGGTGATTTTAGGTGCTCCGTAATTTAATCTTAAATACTTTTTGTCATGATTGGGACCTGATGAATGTGAGACTTTTTACATGATGTAGTTTAGAAAAATGTTGTGCACATAATGAGGACATTAGTTTGTATGTTTTAATCATTCTGACGGAACAAAATAAAGTCACAATCGAAAAATTATTTGCAAAATCTATTTATTTGGTGCCTGAAAAACAACATGTGGAAAAAGCAACAACTGTGTCTCTGTGAATAATGAGGCTGATGTGAAGCGCTGCCAACACGAGCAGGACGGCGTGTGCCAGGTCCCAGGGGGGCCACCTCAGAATGTGGGAGAGTTTTAGTTACTTTTAGTTATGTAGTTAGTTTTATAAACCTTCTGCGCTATTGGAATGAAGTGTTTAGTCTGAAAATACAGAGCTAACAGTGTGCTGGAGGTGGCAAATCCGTGTTAACTGGCTGTGCTGCTGGACACGCCTGAGTGTTTGGAGGTGTTTGAAGGCGTTTGGAGCTGTTGAGAGGTGTATGGCGGTGTATAGAGGTGTATGGAGGCGTATAGAGGTGTATGGAGGTGTTTGGAGGTGTTCGGAGGCGTTTGAAGGTGTTTAGAGGTGTCTGGAGGTGTTCAGAGCCGTTGAGAGGTGAATGGAGGCGTTTAGAGGTGAATGGAGGTGTATGGAGGCGTTTAGAGGTGTTTGGAGGCGTTTAGAGGTGCATGGAGGTCTTCGGAGGTGTTTGGAGGCGTTTAGAGGTGCATGGAGGTCTTCGGAGGTGTTTGGAGGCGTTTAGAGGTGTATGGAGGTGTTTAGAGGTGTTTGGAGGTGTATGCAGGTGTTTAGAGTAGTTTGGAGGTGTTTAGAGGTGTATGGAGGTGTTTAGAGGTGTTTGGATGTGTTTAGAGGTGCATGGAGGTCTTCGGAGGTGTTTGGAGGCGTTTAGAGGTGTATGGAGGTCTTCAGAGGTGTTTGGAGGTGTTTAGAAGTGTATGGAGGTGTTTAGAGGTGTTTGGAGGTGTTCTGAGGCGTTTGAAGGTGTTTAGAGGTGTCTGGAGGTGTTCAGAGCCGTTGAGAGGTGTATGGAGGCGTTTAGAGGTGAATGGAGGTGTATGGAGGCGTTTAGAGGTGTATGGAGGTCTTCGGAGGTGTTTGGAGGCGTTTAGAAGTGTATGGAGGTCTTCGGAGGTGTTTGGAGGCGTTTAGAAGTGTATGGAGGTGTTTAGAGGTGTTTGGAGGTGTATGCAGGTGTTTAGAGTAGTTTGGAGGTGTTTAGAGGTGTATGGAGGTGTTTAGAGGTGTTTGGATGTGTTTAGAGGTGTTTGGATGTGTTTAGAGGTGTTTGGAGGTGTTTAGAGGTGTATGGAGGTGTTTGGAGGTGTTCTGAGGCGTTTGAAGGTGTTTAGAGGTGTCTGGAGGTGTTCAGAGCCGTTGAGAGGTGTATGGAGGCGTTTAGAGGTGAATGGAGGTGTATGGAGGCGTTTAGAGGTGTTTGGAGGCGTTTAGAGGTGCATGGAGGTCTTCGGAGGTGTTTGGAGGCGTTTAGAGGTGTATGGAGGTCTTCAGAGGTGTTTGGAGGCGTTTAGAAGTGTATGGAGGTGTTTAGAGGTGTTTGGAGGTGTATGGAGGTGTTTGGAGGTGTTCTGAGGCGTTTGAAGGTGTTTAGAGGTGTCTGGAGGTGTTCAGAGCCGTTGAGAGGTGTATGGAGGCGTTTAGAGGTGAATGGAGGTGTATGGAGGCGTTTAGAGGTGTTTGGAGGCGTTTAGAGGTGCATGGAGGTCTTCGGAGGTGTTTGGAGGCGTTTAGAGGTGTATGGAGGTGTCTAGAGGTGTTTGGAGGTGTATGGAGGTGTTTAGAGGTGTTTGGATGTGTTTAGAGGTGTTTGAAGGTGTTTGGAGGCGTTTAGAGGTGTTTGGAGGCGTTTAGAGGTGTTTGGAGGTGTATGGAGGTGTTTAGAGGTGTTTGGATGTGTTTAGAGGTGTTTGAAGGTGTTTGGAGGCGTTTAGAGGTGTTTGGAGGCGTTTAGAGGTGTTTGAAGGTGTTTGGAGGCGTTTAGAGGTGTTTGGAGGCGTTTAGAGGTGTTTGAAGGTGTATGGAGGTGTTTGGAGGTTCATGGAGGTTCATGGAGGTTTTGCATGAGTATGGAGGTATTTGGTGGCGTTTGGAAGTGTATGGAGGCGTTTAGAGGTGTTTGAAGGTGTATGGAGGTGTTTGGAGGTGCATGGAGGTTTTGCATGAGTATGGAGGTGTTTGGTGGCGTTTGGAAGTGTATGGAGGCGTTTTTATGTGTTGCAGAAGTGGCTTATCAGAGGCAAACGGAGTAAAGCTTACTGTTGTAAATCGTCCATTAAAAATGCACAATGGGCTTTTTACTGTAACATCAGCACAGCTCCCACAGCAGCTGTACATGACCACACCTCCTTCCCCACCTCCTTCCACACCTCCTTCCCCACCTCCTTCCCCACCTCCTTCCACACCTCCTTCCACACCTCCTTCCCCACCTCCTTCCCCACCTCCTTCCACACCTCCTTCCCCACCTCCTTCCACCCCTCTCAGTTCCATCATGTCTCCTCCTCCCCCCCTCTCAGCGCCCCCCTGTGTCCTTTACAAGTTTAATCCACACACGTTCCTTCTATTTGTTTTAATTCCACTCTTGAAAGGAGTCTTTCAAAGGCGGCTCACGCTCGGCCCGTTCCATGACAGACAGTTCCATCATCTCCCCCCATCACCCCTCTCTCCCCCCTCTCTCCCCCATGTCCTCCCCTCTCCCCCCGTGTCCTCCCCTTTCCCCCTCCGATCCTCTGACAGGGGCTTAGACGGCATGAAAACCTCTCAGATCTGCTGTGGGACGCGCTCTGAAGTTCAGCGCCGCCAAAAACGCTGCCGAGGCGTTGACACGAGGCCAGGCGCAGTGCATGATGGGATTCATCTACATTCGCGTTCCACATGCGACGGAGGAAGCCATTCGCTCTTCACTGTGGCGCCGGCGAAAAGTTCATTTGCATTAATTGACTTAATGAGCACAATGAACAATGAGTTAAATTACTTTCTCAGCCACGGGAATTTAAACACATATGAATAATGTGATGAAGTACTTTGTTTATGCATCTGTATTGATTTAAGACTGCTACTGCTGCTAATACTACTTCTACTGCTACTGCTGCTACTGCTGCTAATACTACTACTACTGCTACTGCTGCTACTGCTGCTAATACTACTACTACTGCTACTGCTGCTAATACTACTACTACTGCTATTGCTGCTACTGCTGCTAATACTACTTCTACTGCTACTACTGCTACTACTGCTACTACTACTGCTACTACTGCTACTGCTACTACTACTGCTACTGCTGCTAATACTACTTCTACTGCTACTGCTGCTAATACTACTACTACTGCTACTGCTGCTACTACTGCTACTGCTGCTAATACTACTTCTACTGCTACTGCTGCTACTGCTGCTAATACTACTACTACTGCTACTTCTGCTACTGCTGCTAATACTACTACTACTGCTACTTCTGCTACTGCTGCTAATACTACTGCTACTGCTACTGCTGCTACTACTGCTGCTGCTGCTAATACTACTTCTACTGCTACTGCTGCTACTGCTGCTAATACTACTACTACTACTACTACTGCTACTGCTGCTAATACTACTACTACTGCTACTGCTGCTACTACTGCTACTGCTGCTAATACTACTTCTACTGCTACTGCTGCTACTGCTGCTAATACTACTACTACTACTACTACTGCTACTGCTGCTAATACTACTACTACTGCTACTGCTGCTACTACTGCTACTGCTGCTAATACTACTTCTACTGCTACTGCTGCTACTGCTGCTAATACTACTACTACTGCTACTGCTGCTACTGCTGCTAATACTACTACTACTGCTACTTCTGCTACTGCTGCTAATACTACTACTACTGCTACTTCTGCTACTGCTGCTAATACTACTGCTACTGCTACTACTGCTACTACTTCTACTACAACTTCTACTACTGCTACTACTACTGCTACTGCTGCTAAAACTACTACTACTACTACTACTACTACTACTGCTACTGCTACTGCTACTACTACTTCTATTGCTACTACTACTGCTACTGCTGCTAATACTACTTCTACTGCTACTACTGCTACTACTACTGCTACTGCTGCTAATACTACTACTACTGCTACTGCTACTGCTACTGCTACTACTACTTCTACTACTGCTACTACTGCTACTACTACTGCTACTGCTGCTAATACTACTACTACTGCTACTGCTACTACTACTTCTACTGCTACTACTACTGCTACTGCTGCCAATACTACTACTACTTCTACTACTACTACTACTACTGCTACTACTGCTGCTACTAGTGCTACTGCTACTGTTGCTAATACTACTAGTACTGCTACTGCTGCTGCTACGACTATGTACTTTGCAATCACTATTGGTAACACTGCTTCTCCACTAAAGTATTCCATGTATTCATTCGTCTTATTCGAACCCTTTGACCAACACGTCTTCATTTAACAGCCAGTTCTGTTGAAGGCTTTCTATAGGAGTGTTTCAGATGTGTTATAGAAAACTTTTATCTTAGCATAAAACATACAGGGGTGAAGGCTCAGACCAGTGCGTGGAGGACAGGAGAACGTGGTGTTCTTCTGAGGAGGTGAAGGCGAGTGGACTGGAAATCTCAGAAATGATTGCCAATCTAAATGCTTTTCAATAGCAATGTTCATGTCAAAGACTCAGAATGTTTGACTTCTAAATGCACGATCCTGAAGGCCGTGAAGGTGCCGCGTTAGCAGAGGAGGGAGGTCACGAGGGGAGGAGGTGTGGCAAAGGCTTCAGACTGCGTAGCACGATTCGGAGATAGATCTAGCACCATGTTAAGTTACTCGTTACTCCAAAAAAGGTCAGTCGAGTACGCTAATGTGTTTACTTTCAGCACCCGCAGTGTTTCCTCTGAGGAGCCCTCTGTACCAGCAGTAGTGGTCGGCTGTGCCTGCTGGGGCCTGTCTCGGGGGGGCCCCTGGTGGGGGTTTGGTGTCTCCTTGCGGCCCTGTGTCGGTGACTCTCTGCTCCTGGTGCAGACGGCTCCTCTGATGGTGCTTCCCCAACTGGCCTCATCAGGCTCTTTACCGCCAGTGAATACAGCGCCCCCTGTGTCCTTTACGAGCAGGTTTAATCCACACACGTTGTTTCTATGTGTTCACGCTCGGCCCGTTACAGTTTCATCATGTGACACGAACGCGCTCCTCCACTCGGAACAAATATTTCCCAAAATCGTCTTGAGAAAAATAATCTTTGCAAAACCTCTTCACGTCTGTTGTCCGCAAACTTTATGTGACTTCTTAAAATCGCAGACGATCTTGAAATGCTCCTGTGCTTTCACTTCCCAGAGCTGAAGAAACGATTGACCGAGGGCCTAATGTGTTCGCTCTAAAGACATTCTCGGGATGCTACTACTACTACAAAAGTGCTGAACTCAGTATGGCTCAGTTGGTCTCTCGGTTCTCCGCCCTCTGTCCCCTCTCAGGTCCTGGTGTGGGCCTTCTTCGCTGTGATCTTCCTGGCCTCGTACACTGCTAACCTGGCGGCCTTCATGATCCAAGAGGAGTACATCGACACGGTGTCCGGCCTCTCCGATAAGAAGGTACATTTCACCGATTATTTACAGCACTCACTGGGACGAGCGCGCGTCCTCAGCGGGACGAGCAGGGCAGCACACTCCGGGACTGAGGGGAGCGGACTTTAACTTTAAAACAATGTTACGCAAAGAAATGAGAACTTGAGGACTAGGGGAAGGTGTGAACATGAAAATAAGAACTCATTTTAAAAACTTCAATCAGTTTCTTGCATGCAACTCCAAAAAACCTTGTGCGGAGCTTATACTATTATATTGTATATATTTAGCTCTCCCTCTCTAATGTGTGAGTTCAACCTTCATTTGTTGCACTTAATGGACAATAAAGTGATACAAATAGTGGCTGTAGTAAAAAAAGACAAGGCAGGATGTTACATTTTGAGATGTACTTTTAAAAGCCAATTCCCTTGAGCTATTTATTTATTTATATTTTTTTTCCTTTTTCAGGAGATCTCCCTTTACAACATAACGTGCACTTTAATCAGAATCAAAATGAGACTAAATGATAAAAACTTAAGTTATTTGACATTAAAATAAAATAAAGTTAGCTTTGTGCAGTGGCATTACTGTAGCCTATGAGGTTTATCCCCCAATCAATAAAGAAATTAAAACAAATAAAGAAAGATTCAAAATTGAGCACAGGATCTTCAAGTTCTGGTAACATTTTGATTTTGAGTAATATTTCTTGGACGATGTCCCAGCGCTCTTAAAAATAATGCTAATTGTATTCATTTATTCAGAAAAATGTGATTGATACACGAGGTCACTGAAAGGTCACCTACGAAACCCACTCTGGATTTTCTTTCAGTTAAATTCTACACTTGCTCAGAGCTGCTTTTACTTTAACCTTTTGTCCCGCCCAGTTCCAGCACCCGACGGACCAGTACCCGCCCCTGCGCTTCGGGACGGTCCCGAACGGCAGCACGGAGGAGAACATCCGCTCCAACTACCCCAACATGCACCAGTACATGATCCGGAACAACCAGCGCGGGGTGGAGGACGCCATCGACAACCTCAAGACCGGGTGAGCGCGGGACGGGAGGAGGGAGGGTGAGCGTTGAGGTGGTTTGGACACGTACAGGGGCGGGGACGCCTGAGAGGGGGCGGGGCAGAGGCGGTAACGCGTGAGAGGGGGCGGGGAAGTGGCAGAGGCGGGGGCGTGGGAGAGGGGACCTGGTATAGGTGGGGACATGTAAGAGGGGGCGGGGACGCGTGAGAGGGGGCGGGGACGTGGGAGAGGGGGCGTGGCAGAGGCGGGGGCGTGCGAGAGGGGACGTGGTATAGGCGGGGACGTGTAAGAGGGGGCGGGGACGCGTGAGAGGCGGCGGGGACGTGGCGGGGGCGGGGGCGTGGGAGATGGGACGTGGTATAGGCGGGGACATGTAAGAGGGGGCGGGGACGCGTGAGAGGGGGCGTGGTCAGTAATTACCCTCGTTGTCGCTCACAGTTCATGGGGAAAAAATAACACATCAGGGACTGCAATAATATGGGTGCGACTTATACTTATATTTATACTTATATACTTATACTTATACTCCAGTGCAACTTATATATGTTTTTCTTTCTTCTCTATTATGCATTTTTTTGCTGGTGCGATGAAAATACGGTAATTAACAAATACTTTTTTTTTTCGGATTTTTCTCTCACAGTGGAAATGCGAAAAGAAAATGTCAGAACCAACATAATTTCTAAGTGGCAGAACTTTTCAAATATTCCTCACTCTAAAGCCTTCTAAATAGAGAATATATAAGAATAAAGCGCATTATTGATTAGAAATGTGTTATTCTCTCTTGATTCATACAATTTGTCTTTGATTAAAAGTTATTTTTTGACTTATTTGCAGCAATAATATACAAATACAATACAAATATATTTAAATACCATACATACAGATTACTGCTTCTCACAGTGGAAACGCACCGACGGTGGGAGAACTCGCAAAATAGCAGGGTGTTCAAAGATTCCTCACTGTAAAGCCTGCTAAACAGAGAATATATAAGAATAATGTGCATTATTGATTAGAAATGTGTTTTTCTCTCTTGATACTTTGATTTATTATGATTAAAAGGTCTTTTGGTGTGTGTTTTAGAGTCTCCACTGTCCAAATCATCTTCAAAGTCATTAAAATAAAACTGCTAGTGTTATTTTATAGTCTAATGGTCTATCAATCGTTTCAGCGCGGATACAAACTACAACAAAACCTGTAAAAGGGTCAAATTTGACTCGTTTTAGTGGGACGTGCGACACTTCCAGATCTTCATCGCATCATCTTCATCACAGTTGACACATCGGCGAGCTGCAGCCAACACAAAATCATTCAGAGCAGAACTATTCTTCACCCCAGGACCTTGGCTTTTTACTTCTTCTTTTATTCTCCTCTAAATTAGACGAACATGTAGAAAAGCGTGGGGATTTAAATAATAGATTGATACTGCAGTGCGGGTGGATCTGCCTCCTCAGCGCTGTAAACAAACTGCTACTCTTTACCCGCTGCAGGGGGCGTATAAATCTCCTCCTGGGGGCCAAAAGTACAGCAAACGTAGTGGTAAACAGAGTACGCAGATAGCAGTGTGAATATGGAGCGAATGCAGTACTTTTTCTGGGTGATTTGACGCGGCGTGCGATTGGAACTCCCGCGATGCAGCGCTGGGTTATTATTTTGCGGTCTCATTAACAGGTCTTTATTTCTCTGCACGTCGTTTACAAGTTATTTACAGAGAAATTAATACAGATTTGACTCCAGTTGATGTTAGAGAAGTTTTGTAACGTGGAGAGGAAGTGGAATTTAAAGTTGAATTCTCTTTTAAAGGACAAATATTATGCATTGTTTTGATTGTTATTAGACTTTAAACATGATCTTGAGTACTTTTTGTTGGAGTTTCATGTTTTGAAACTAAACAAAAAGAAGTTTATATTAGATTCACGCATTTCAAGCTGGCCTGGTCACTTCCTGGTCCTAGCACGCAGTCATACTGATCTTGATTAGACGGGAGAAATTCACAGAACGAGTCTGGAGATGATTTATGGAGTTACAAAACAGCAGAGAAGATTCTCAGAGCCACGTCACCGATGGAGAAAATGTCAGTTATGGAGGAGATTCAGAACGGAGTGTTTTTGACGCTCGGAGGGAGAGGACTTTCAAGCCAGGATTCGTCAAACTAGTGTGGATGAAGCTAAATGCAACTCCAGGTGTGTTTTTGATGAGGGAACTATGTTAGAACAGGGTTAAAAGCTTAAAAAAGGGTACATTTAGCATAATATGTGTCCTTTAAACTTTAACATGCTGTAATGTTGTTTCTTCATCAAAAACATATCGAAGCTTTGTCCGAATATCCACATTACTGTCTACATACAGGCACTATTTAGGGTTTAGCAGATGAAAAAGTAATGCACTCTCACAATCTACACTGAAAAGTATTGTCCAGCTCTATTCTCTAGGGACAAGATGGACCACAATGCATTGCAAGAGTCTGAAAAACAACAGTGGACAGAGACAGGCCTTAAACTGGAAGCAACACGGCTGAATTAAAGCAGTTTAAAGATCCATCATTTCCCATTTCAGACTAAATAGATCAACAATACAGTCCATTTGGATATTTAACCTGAGCTCCATCTTTACAAAAAACATGCAGGATCATTATTAGTCATCATTTGTGACAGAAATTAAACATTTGCCAGACGTTTTTTCACCCAGATGCAGAAGTTACAGCACCCGCGGTGAGGAGAGCATTGAGAGTGTGAACCGCTCTGTGAATGACAGAATCTGGTCAATAATGCAGGACTACATAGGGGATGAGGGGTGAGGGGCGGGGCAAATGGACGCTGCCCTCGAGTTTTGTTTCATTTTTAGTCCAGTCCTTCGTACAAACTCGAAAATATCCGCGTGCAGAACTTCTCCATTGTGTTTTTGAAGGTTCACCGTGTCATCTTCTGCTTCTGCACGTCCACAGTATGGCACTTAACCTCTCCCGGAGTCCTATGTAACATAAGAGGATGTAACAAAGAAGCTGCACACAAAGAAGCCGCGCGCACAAAGAAGCTGCGCGCACAACGAAGCGGCGCACAAATAGCATGAGCGGGAACACGAAGAAGCCGACTTGTGCTCATTATTTGAACTTTGTCGGGCTCATTTGAGATCAGAAGAACACGATGTTCCCCTGCAGCGCTCAAACCTGCGCCGCACCTGTTCTACCGCGCTCGCGCTCACGAGGCGACAGCTGCGCAGCGTTTAAGGCTCCCGGGCGAGGGGGGGAGCGAGGAGGGGAGAAAAAACCTTCAGTCAGAATCAGAGACAAACATGCTGCGATGTGATGGATGCCTGGAAATGTTGACTTGAAATTAAAGCGCTGGATAGTTTTGCTTTTGCCGCCTTAAGTGCGCGATTCTGCAGAGCTTCTTGTGCTTTTCCAACGCTTTAAGGCATCTGTTTATTCAAGTGGAACTAAACACATGAAGTTAGGTGTTAAGTTAAGCTAGATAAACGTTTAACGAGAGCTAATGAGATTTTTTTGACGGCATATTTAACTCCCGTAACGCCTTTGAAACGTTAATAAGCTGTTGACGTGCTGCAGAACGAGGTCTATGAATGTGAAACAGACCTGAAAGAAGGTTTAATATCACACGTTTAATGATGGAGAAGTGCAGCGCTGGAGAAAGCCAAAGAATAATAATAATAAATAATAATTTATCATAATAAGACAACATAATCTCACAAAATAACATTTCACATTGCCTGACATAAAAGAGAACCAGGGTTTCTCAGGGGAGTTGTCTTCATGTTGCAAGGCTAGTATTCCGCCCAGAGACAGCAGGGGGCGACGACGGACATTTCATCTTTAACCATCACAGGGACTTACAAAGATGGAGAAAATGTCACTCAGTTCTGCTTTAAGTATTTTGTCTGGCATTGAGCTTCTTCTTGTTCCCGTTCGTTGGATTGAAGCCTTTGGAGTGGCTTTGGGCCTTAGGCGGGGCACATCCTGGACAGGGGCTTGTCGCAGCGTTAACACTTGTCTGCCATTGTATTACCATTTTTATTATATATCTCTCTCTCTATACACTTTTAGACCACAAAACTGCCAATTAACCAATAGTTAATTAGGACTAATCCGGTTTGAAAATATTTATTAGTATTATTTTATTAAAAGTTTTATTGCACTGTACTGGGCAATATGATTTTTATTGTAATTTATTATTATTATCAAAATGTTTTGTGTTCTTATTGATATGTCAAATGTTTGGATTATATTCTGTATTTTCGGGACTATAAATCGCACTGGAGTATAAATCGCACCATCATAAAAATGCATAATAGAGAAGAAAAAAACATATATAAGTCGCACTAGAGTATGAAATGCGGTATGCAAGTGTGAAAATAACAAATAATATCACATATAAGTCGCTCTGGAGTATGAGTATATAAATATAAGTATAAGTCGCACCCCGGCCAAAACGATGAAAAAAGGTGCAATTTATAGTCCGGAAAATACGGTTTTCTTATTTAAAAATGCTTTCAATACAAATTGTCCAAATCATCAATCAAATCAATACAACATTTCAATCATTGCTATTTAACATAATCAGATTTATTCCTCCCAAGTCAGAACATTTAATTAATTGTCATATGAATCCCGTTGACGCCGCATTAGCCATCCCGTGCTAATCCTGCATTTGGAGCGTTTCCTTGGCGCGTCCTGTCGTCATGTCTCGTCATGTCTCGTCACAATCGCAGACGCCGCCGTTCAAAGGCTCAGACTCAGACTCGCATTGTACCGAAGCGACCAGAGGAATATTCGCCGGCGAGAGAGTGACGTCTCTTTTGTTCGGTGATGAAACCTTGTCCTCAAACGCCTCCGCCGAACGCCGCCGACGTGACAGACGCACAAACATGTCATTGTTTGTTTCTCTCTCCCTCACTTTCCTTCTGTCGATCATTTCATTTAACAACATGCGGGTGATTTTAACGCAATGTTTGGATTAGATTTTGAACAAAGAGCTCTTACATAATGAGTACAAGCGAACGTTAGCGGCTTAATTTAGCTTAAGCGGGTGAAATATCAACAGTTTCCCTTCTCGGGCGAAGAACGTGAGATCCGAGTGACACAAAACAGAAGAGGAAAAGTTGATCCGCGCGATTCGTACGCTGCAAAAAGAGTATCTTGCCTTTTTTAAGATAAGATAAGATAAGATAAGATATTCCTTTATTGTCCCACATGGGGAAATTTCATTGGTGCAACGCAGGTAGATACAAAGGTAGATACAGAAGAACAGATCACTTATAGGAAGTCTGAAAAACACTTTCAGTAGAAGATCTCCTATAAATAAATAAAAACTCCCATAGACAAATAAATAAATAAATAAATACCATTGCATGTGATCCCGACAGTAATTGCACATGAATATGTGTCACGACAGCACATAGATTGCACATGAATTTCACAGTAATTGCACATGAATTCCAACAGCAATTGCACATATGACAGAATTGCACATCAGTATTAGGTTAGGTCAGTATTGCGAGTGTTCAGTACTAACAGTTTTTGTTATAAAGTCTGACAGCAGCAGGAAGGAAAGACCTACGGAACCTTTCCTTCACACATCGAGGGTGGATCAGTCTCTCACTGAAGCTGCTCTCCAGAGCGGAGAGAGTGTCCTGCAGGGGGTGACACTCATGGTCCAGCATAGATGTGAATCTAGCCAGGACCCTTCTGTCCCCCACCTCCTGCACCAAGTCCAGAGCACAGCCCAGGACGGAGCTGGACTTCTTGATGACTCTGTCCAGCCTCTTCCTCTCCCTCTCTGTGATGCTGCTGCTCCAGCAGGCCACACCGTACAGGAGGGCCGATGCCACCACAGAGTCGTAGAAGGTCTTCAGGAGTGGCCCTGTCACTCCAAAAGACCTGAGTCTCCTCAGGAGGTAGAGCCGACTCTGGCTCTTCCTGTACAGTGCGTCTGTGTTATGAGTCCAGTCCAGTTTGTGGTTCAGATGAACACCCAGGTACTTGTATGAGTCCACTCTCTCAATGTCCCGTCCCTGGATGTTCACTGGTGAGGGGGCAGTGGGGTGGCGTCTGCGGAAATCCACCACCATCTCCTTGGTCTTCCCGCGTTGATGAGGAGGTGGTTCCGCTGACACCAGTCCACAAAGTCCTGCGCCAGTCCTCTGTACTCCGCGTCATCGTCGTCCGTGATGAGTCCGATGATGGCAGAGTCGTCAGAGAACTTCTGCAGGACACAGCTGTCCGTGTCATGTCTGAAGTCTGCAGTGTAAAGGGTGAAGAGAAAGGGCGCGAGGACAGTGCCCTGGGGCGCCCCCACACTGCAGGTCCGAGTGTCAGACACACAGTTCCGGGCTCTCACAAACTGGGGTCGGTCTGTGAGGTAGTCCAGGATCCACTCTGCCAGGTCATACTCCACACCAGCCGTCTCCAGCTTGTCCCTCAGGAGCAGCGGCTGGATGGTGTTGAAGGCGCTGGAAAGATCGAAGAACAGAATCCTCACAGAGCTGCCAGGCTTTTCAAGGTGAGAGAGAGAGCAGTGCAGCAGGGAGATGACGGCGTCCTCCACTCCGATGCCAGGCCGATATGCAAACTGCAGCGGGTCCATGGCTGAGCTCACGGTGGAGCGGAGGTGGTCCAGGACTAGCCGCTCCAGTGTCTTCATCAGGTGGGACGTGAGAGCCACTGGCCTGAAGCTGTTGAGGTCTTTGGGGCGCGGTGTCTTAGGCACAGGTACCAGACAGGAGGTCTTCCAGACCTGTGGTACCACCCTCAGCTTCAGGCTCATGTTGAAGACATGCTCCATAACTCCACACAGTTCATCTGCGCAGGACTTAAGGAGCCTGGGGCTGATGCCATCAGGTCCTGCTGCCTTCCTCACTTTAATCTTCTTCAGCTCACTCCTCACCTGTGCTGCTGTGACAGTCAGTGGTTGGCAGGGGGACCGTGTGCTGGGGGGATGGGTGAGTCCAGGCGAAGTGGGGAGCTGATGGTCCGGGGCGGAGAATTGAAGAGGAACGGATGCAGGGCATTGTCCAGCTGTGGAAGAGGGAGCATGCAGCTGTGCAGGGGGAGGGGCGGGTGACTGATCAAACCTCAAGAAGTGAGCATTTAAATCATTCACCCACTGTAGATCCCCCTCTGTCTTGGCAGGGGGGATTTTGAAGCCCGAGATGGTTTTCAGGCTCCTCCACACTCCCTGAATGTTCTTTTGCTGCAGCTGCTCTTCCATCCTCCTCTTGTAGCCGGCCTCAGCCTGCCTGATCTTCCTCCTCAGCTCCTTCTGCACAGTCCTCAGCTCATCCTTGTTCCCTGACCTGAAGGCTCTCTTCTTCTCCTTCAGCAGAGCCTTCAGTTCACGGTTAATCCATGGCTTGTTGTTTGGAAAACACCGCACCGTCCGGGAGGGAACAATGTTCTCAAAACAGAAGTTGATGTAGTCCGTGATGCACTCTGTGATGGTGTTGATGTCCTCCCCATGTGGGTCATAAAGCTCAGTCCAGACAGTGGTGCTGAAGCAGTCCCTCAGAGCCTCCTCGCTCTCAGCAGACCACATCCTCACCTCACGGGACACCACAGGCTGCCTGCGCACGATGGGTTCATACACAGGCCTCAGATGTACAAGGTTGTGGTCCGAGCTGCCCAGGGGAGGGAGGGGGGAAGAAGAATAAGCCTCCTTGGTGTTGGCAAAAAACAAGTCCAATGTTCTATTCTCTCTGGTGGAGCAGGTAACATACTGGGTGTATGTTGGTAGAACAGAAGAGGGAGAAGCGTGGTTAAAGTCACCAGAGATGAGGAAGAGAGCCTGTGGATGCTGTGTTTGCAGCCTACAAGTGCAGGAGAGCAGTGCTTCACAAGCATCTTCAGCATTGGCAGACGGGGCCACATAGACTGCGATCAAAATCACATGTGAGAACTCCCGGGGCAGATAATATGGCCTCATGCCAATAGCCAATAGTTCAATATCCTTGTTACATAGCTGCTCCTTCACTGTGCAGTGTTCGGGTTTGGACCAGCTCGTGTTCACATACACCGCCAGACCTCCACCTCTTTTCTTCCCGCATTCTCTCGTTCTGTCCGCCCGCAGCAGATGAAAAGTGTCCAAATCTACAATAGAGTCTGGCATTTCTGCTGTTAACCAGGTCTCTGTGAAAATCAAGACGCTGCTGTCCCTATAAATCCTCTGGGACCGCATGAGGCTCGCTATTTCCGTCATTTTATTTTGAAGGGACCTCACGTTACCCATGACTACGGCGGGAACTGACTTCCTGTTTGTCCCTCTCTTCTCTCGGAGTTTACGTCCAGCCCGTCAGCTTCGTTGCGTTTTCCTTAGGATGTCCGCCGGGATAACGTGATGATCTCCGGGTAAGACGACAGTTCTCCGCAGTTTCATGAGTTCCTCCTTTGTGTAAACGCGGTACGGCGCCGGCCGGGGGGCGGGGCCGGAGCCGGGGGACTCAGAGCCAAGACACATCGCAACGACACGACGAAAACACTCAATCCAGCCGAATAAAGTCAAAACAAGTTAATTTAAAGCGATTCCAGTGCGTGTCCCGATCGTTCGTGAAGTTCCTCTTTCATATAAACGTGTATATAAACGTGTACCGACGACACGCCGTACTTTAGCGCGGCCGGAGGGCGCGGGGGGGGGCTGGTGGGCTCGCTCGGAGCTAGCTCACGTCACAACAACACAACGAACGCAACGAAAAACGCTCAAATCCAGCCGAAAAAAGTCAAAAACAGTTGAATTAAAAAACTATTCCAGCGCGTGACCCTATCGTACAGTAAAATAGAAAAAAATATACTAACTATATTTACAAAATATAGGAGATAAAGCACAATAAGTGTGAGAAAGAAGAGAGAGCGTTTACACCGGGCTGCCAGCTGTACCAGCGCCTTATGACGTATAACCCGCACTCTTACCGTAAGATGAACGCTTTCCCCATCCAACTGAAATTAACCGTGTATACCGAAAAAAAAAAAACATGTATAAGTCGCACTGGAGTATAAGTCACATTTTTGGGGGAAATGTATTTGATAAAATCCAAGACTAAGAACAGACTTCAAGATTTCATCTTGGAAATGCAGTTTAAAATAATAACAGATGAGAGAACATGGTGAATAGGTGTACGTATGCTAACGCTAACACCTTCAGCTACATGACGTATGCTAACGCTAACACCTTCAGCTACATGACGTATGCTAACGCTAACACCTTCAGCTACATGAGGCACAGACAGAACTGTGGTGAGTGTCTGGTATGTTAACGTAACATATGAACAGTTATTCAGATAACTATAGCATAAAGAACATGCTAACAAGTTTAGCAAAGCATCAGTTTTACCCCAAATCACTAAATCCACTGAATTCTTCTTCCTCTGTGTCACTTCTAAACAACTCCACAAACTCCAGAGGAAGAGGAAGTGCAGATTCTTCTTCTGCGTCGCTTAGAGCCTAGAGCGCCCTCTTGTGGTTGTCAGTGTGAAAATGATGAAAAATATCACACATAAGTCGCTCTGGAGTGTAAGTCGCACCCTGGGCAAAACTATGAAAAAAGGTGCGACAAATAGTCCGGAAAATACGGTAAGTGCCATCACGTACTTCTTAATTACTGCGAGTGAAAGGCGCCGCTTAACCAGACGAGATGTTTCTACTCAGCATTTAATAGCGGTTAAACGGTTAAACGATTGACAGTGTCCTGCAATTCCCCATCTCTGCGTCGGTCCGTCTTTCTCTTCCTGGCTCATTTCTCTCGCTCTTGTTCCTGAGTGTGATTTGAGCCGCGGGTGTCTTCATTTGTTGTTCTTCTTCTTCTTCTCCTCCGCAGGAAACTCGACGCTTTCATTTACGACGCGGCCGTCCTGAACTACATGGCGCGGAAGGACGAGGGCTGCAAGGTAAGCGCGGATCGGGTCGTTACGCTGATTCGCCGTCGCGCCCGGGTTTGTGAAATTGAGGTGGAGCTGCAGATGTTTCGTTCTGGTGCGAATGTGATTTTTTTTACGCCCGGGGTCGTTTCTGTCGGTGAATTGGTTTTGTTCACGTTTACGGATTGAATGGGTCACGTGGTTCGTCACGTTTGACTGGAATTGTTGGGAATTTTGCTTTTGTGGCGTTTTCTGCTGCTAAAATTCAGTGATTTTTTTTGTCTGGCATGTGACAAAAAACACGCAAATCACATGCACAACATAATAATATACGTGATATTTTAAAAGTGAAATATTTACGTTTTGGTCGATGGTGTTCACTTGAGTAGTTTACAGTTTAGTTTAGTTTTACGTGTCGTTTTGGAGGCGGTGGAATTACAAATGTGACACAACAACAAGAAAAAGATATTAGATACAAACTGTGCAAGGTGAAATGAAAAAGTTACAAAATGAAAGCGTTAAATCGTGAAAATTGTAGTGTGCCAGTTTTAATGTGGCGTGTTTGGAATGAGAAGGACAGAAACTACAAAGCGTCCTCATATTTGTCAATTTTTAAAAGGAAAACTGGAATTGCAGCATCTAGAAAAACATAATGAACCAAAAGCTAATAATTGACGGCTTCTAGATCACGTTAACTCTTCATTTATGCATGAGCTGTCACAATAACACACTTTGAAGCAGAAAATATCACAAAAAAACCAACATAATATTGAAACTACTTCATGCAGTATAGCCTTAATTCCACGTAAAGTATTTTTTTAAATGTACAGTGTTGTTAGCAGCAACAAATCAAACAATAATCAGCCACCAGAGTCACTTATTGAAGCCCAAATTGTACCATATTAGGCTGCGATTATTTTATTACTTGGTTTACGGATCCGCCGCACTTAGATTATTGACTTCTACAATATAAATAAAGTAAATTATTATATATATTTTTTTTATAAAGTACCACCGACAACGCAAAATAGCATTAAATGAAATATAAAAAGTGGTATTAAGTCAAAAGATAAGAGCATGTGAAGCAATTTTTCGTCAAAATCTTGAGGGAGTTTGACGGAGCGACGTCTCTGTGCGCGGCCCCGGCAAGATCATGTGAAGACGCGCGCGCCCGTTTCCCTGTCTACTGCGCGCCTTTATATCGCAAAGACACATTTTAGAACCCGTTTAGCACATTTTCTCCAGCGCTAAGGGTACTTTGACTAAGGCTGCACACTTAGAAGCGTCAGTTCTACCAATGCAAAACACGCTAAATCTACTGTTACACTCACCTGCGCGCCGTGTCCCCCCCTCTCCTCCCGGGTTTGGGCAAACCCGGAAGAAAACATCTTTTGAAATGGAGATTATGTTTGTATTTATATTTCGTTCGCCTGTTCAATATATTTCATTTCAAAATCCGTAAACCACGTGATAAAATAACTGCGGCCTTACAGCAAAAATAATACAAAATCTTCCCACCTTTGCAAAGAAAACGTGCACACAGTGAATATGCCGTTCAAAAATGACCTGCTCTGTCCCTCGTTTATCGAACGACAGGTCGATACTGCAACCACGGCGTTCTAACCACTGAGCCACCTTCACGACGAGGAAACAAACGCGCAGACAATCGATGAAAGCATTCCCTCTGCCTTTATTTCCCCGCCGGAAACTCCAGCGGCGTTTGAACAAACCCAAGGCAAAGCTCATCTGTCATAAACAAACAAAGCCATCCGTTTCTTTTCAATCGCCCCCTGGTGGCGTGGAGCTGGTTACCGCTGTCATTTGCGGCCTGCGTCGGCGGTGATTTATTCACGAGCGGCGAATGCGATGCTGTAGACGGTCCTTTGTAATGAGTATGAATGTAGGAGGTCTGGGGCTCCCTGCAGCCCCCCCGTCTCTGCCTCCCCCGCTGTAATTACCCACAAACCATTGACGAGCTGGATTAATTTCTCTTATCAATATTAACAAAGCGGTTTTCAGTCAGGGATGAGCGACGCTGCCGTAAACATTACTCATTTTGGCGACTCAAGAGGGAAACCGATGCACCAGTGTTTATACAAGTTGTAGATTACACATGAAATACTTTTAGACGTGTTGTCACTGCAGTTTTGTGTCACTTCATAACTTTTCTGATGTGATTATGCGTTTGTGTCCGTGGAGATGTTATAGATTTGCCTGGAATGTTTCTCAATATGGAGTTATGGGACATGGTTTTGTATATTCTGATTAAAAAAATGATGCTTGAATAGTAAATGTTCTGTTTGATATGGTGAAAATACAGTGGTTTAGTAAGAAAATGAAATACAATAACATAAAAACAGTTATCTGGCTGTCATCTGTGTGGTAAAGTACAGTTATTGTTGCTACAGTATGAAAAAAATTATATTTGTTTATCGTTAAAGAACCCTCCCCGTTCTTACTGTGTAGTTTGTGACATGAGCGCATGAAACTAGTTAATTTAACATTTCTTTATATGAGTGCATTAATCTAATTTAATTGTGCGCATCAAACTAATTTTTTTAACCTTTTTTAAAAGGCGCATGAAACGAATGTATTTATATATTGCATGAAACTAATTTATTCAACATTTCTACATATGAGCGCATGAAACTAATTTATTTAACATTTCTTCATATGAGCGCATGAAACTAATTTATTTAACATTTCTTCATATGAGCGCATGAAACTAATTTATTTAACATTTCTTCATATGAGCGCATGAAACTACTTTATTCAACCTTTTTTTATATGAGCGAATGAAACTAATTTATTTAACCTTTTTTTATATGAGCGCATGAAACTAATTTATTTAACATTTCTTCATATGAGCGCATGAAACTACTTTATTCAACCTTTTTTTATATGAGCGCATGAAACTAATTTATTTAACCTTTTTTTATATGAGCGCATGAAACTAATTTATTTAACCTTTCTTTATATGAGCGCATGAAACTACTTTATTCAACCTTTATCGTTAAAGAACCCTCCCTGTTCTTACTGTGTAGTTTGTGACATGAGCGCATGAAACTAGTTAATTTAACATTTCTTTATATGAGTGCATTAATCTAATTTAATTGTGCGCATCAAACTAATTTTTTTAACCTTTTTTAAAAGGCGCATGAAACGAATGTATTTATATATTGCATGAAACTAATTTATTCAACATTTCTACATATGAGCGCATGAAACTAATTTATTTAACATTTCTTCATATGAGCGCATGAAACTAATTTATTTAACATTTCTTCATATGAGCGCATGAAACTAATTTATTTAACATTTCTTCATATGAGCGCATGAAACTACTTTATTCAACCTTTTTTTATATGAGCGCATGAAACTAATTTATTTAACCTTTTTTTATATGAGCGCATGAAACTAATTTATTTAACCTTTCTTTATATGAGCGCATGAAACTACTTTATTCAACCTTTCTTTATCCACAACAACCTGGTCAAGACCCATCAAAGTTTTCCCCTTTCAAATAACTTATTAACACGTTATTCAAATCACTGTGAAAAGGCCTAAGCTCTGCCCTGCGTCACCTTTAACTCCGCCTCCTCCTGCAGGTGATGACCATCGGCTCGGGGAAGGTGTTTGCCACGACGGGCTACGGCATCGCGCTGCACAAGAACTCCAGGTGGAAGAGACCCTTGGACCTGGCTCTGCTGCAGCTCGTCGGAGATGGTAAGAAACGAGAAACTGAACTGTACTTTACTTTGGTGGGTGGACTTCCTGTACTTTACTTTACTTTGGTGGGTGAACTTCCTGTACTTTAGTTTACTTTGGTGGGTGGACTTCCTGTACTTTACTTTACTTTGGTGGGTGGACTTCCTGTACTTTACTTTACTTTGGTGGGTGGACTTCTGTACTTTACTTTGGTGGGTGGACTTCCTGTACTTTACTTTACTTTGGTGGGTGAACTTCCTGTACTTTAGTTTACTTTGGTGGGTGGACTTCCTGTACTTTACTTTACTTTGGTGGGTGGACTTACTGTACTTTACTTTACTTTGGTGGGTGGACTTCTGTACTTTACTTTGGTGGGTGGACTTCCTGTACTTTATGCTTCGCAAAGGTACGCCTGGATTAACTGCAAGATGTTTTATATACGTCCAGCTACATCATACAAATACTCACACAATGTAGTAATGTAGTAGTTTAGGTTTAATTTACTCTTTGCACTGCAGTGTTTTAAAAGGATGTATTTTGGTGTCAGAAAAGTCATCAAATCATCCCTTTTTGATCAAATCGAATGTTGTACCGTAAATGCCTGACTACTGAGCGCACCTGAATTTAAACTAAATATACAAATAACTTTTTTTTTCATATATACAGGCCGTCTAAAAGCTGCAGGTGTGCACGTTGTAACATGAGATATTGACACAGAAACACAGTACACGGTTGTGATGCACGGGTTGTCTTTTGACCCGCGGGTTGGGTTAGGGCAGATCAAGAACTTCTCATTTAATTGTGGACTGATATAAAACGCTAACCGCCTTTGCGTTTCGACTCGTCTAAACTCACTTCCTCATTAGACTCTTTTTCAATGAAGAAAGCAGCATTTTGAAGCTTAACGTACAGAGAACACGCCTGAGCTGTGGCGACCACAGTCCCCGCCGGATCTCGCTGTGTCTGTCCGTCTCCATGTCTGGCTCTGCTCCTGTGCGATTCAGCAAGAGAGGGAGAGCTTCCTGCTAGAGCGCCCCCTAGAGGCCGTTAGCCCGTAAAAATCTGCAAATTAGCAGTAATATAGGCCGCAAAGTGTGTGAAAAAGTAGCGGCTTATAGTCTGAATTTTCCAGTAAATAACCCTCACACAGTCTTCAATATACTGTGTGGTAAAAAAATATATACATATATATATATAAGTCGCACCTTTTTTCATAGTTTTTGCCGTGGTGCGACTTGTACTTATAGGCCATAGGCTGTAGCCTGTATCGTTCAAGTTCGCTACACCTGTCACAAGACTAAAAAATGACTTCAAATATAAAATTATCATTGTACCATTAGCTCATGACCAAAAGTTCTCCACTCGCATCGCGCCAGTTTTTTTACGGCGATAACTCAAATGCGGAACTATATTCTCAGCCTGATAGCGCAATATCCCTACGCCTGAATCATTCCGCCTCTGAATCAGCCAATCAGGGGAGAGATTACTACAACAACATCAAACATGGCTGCTCCCGTGGAGCGGCATGTTGTCACTCGAGCCGATAGAAAGTGCTATGAAAATATGGATTACACGTGCATCACACACATTTCATCGGTAGAAAAAGAGCAAACACAGCCACAGACTGTTGTCCGCTGGAGGAAGCTGATGACTTGTGCTCGGAAGTGAATAGAAATCGATGGAATAGACCGCGCGTTAGCGGCAGCTGTTTGTGTACACGATGACGACTTCGCCAAACAAAACTATCCTACGTCTTCTGTGGCTTCTTCGGACGGAAATCTTTCTTATTTTCTGGAGAGTACCAAGCCAGGCTTTCACCCTACATGCTTTAGACGTTTCACCCTACATGCTATAGACGTTTCACCCTACATGCTATAGACGTTTCACCCTACATGCTATAGACGTTTCACCCTACATGCTATAGACGTTTCACCCTACATGCTATAGACGTTTCATTGACAAGAAACAAATTACTAGTGCTGAAAAGCTTGCGGCAATACAGTCGGTCTGTGGGCAGCATGGAGAGGGTGAGGATGACGCTTAATCTACCACATCAACTCTGCCACCTTCTCCCAAACGACTGAGATCTACCACAGATGTAAAGACAAAATCATCTAAAAAGTCAAGCGTACTTCCTGCAGTTTGCATCATTTGCAAGAAGGTTGATCGCTGTATCAAAGAGGCTCACAAGACAAAGAAAGATAAATTGGTCGAAGCTGAAACTTTAACTGCTGGTGAGTAGATTATATATTGATTCTTGCATGTGTGTTTTCTCTTGCTCGTGGTAAATAGGACTAATCACAGTGAAATAAGTTGGCCAAAATATACATAGATAAGATAAGATATTCCTTTATTGTCCCACATTGGGAAATTTCATTGATGCAACGCGGGAAGATCCAGATGTAGATACAGAAGAAAAGAACAGATCACTATAGGAATATGTGCCTAGTTTATTACATGTAGGTGTAATGTATGTAAGACTGTATGATGAGAACTTTTGCGATTGTTTACTGATTGTGCTCACCCTTGATTGAAATTCTTTTACTTCTCCTTTACTAGGAAGTTTGGTCAAAGCAGCTGAATCAAGAGCAGATGAATCCATCCTGATGTGTACCAGAGGTAAAGATTGTGTTGCCATTGAAGGCACCTCTATCACAAGAGGTGTTACAAAGAATACTCAAGCTTTCCGACAAAGAAGACAAGTGATGAAAGGTAACATTTTGGTAATCAAATAAAATATATATATATATTTCCATATATTTAGATAAATTCATCATTTCATTGAAAATTATTGTAATGACTACACGATAATTTTAAAGACGTTTGAATCAAAGCAAATTTCTGTTTGTAGTGAGCTAGTATATTTCTGACCAATCACTGCATTTCCTTGCTTTATACAGGTGACCTAAAGTCTGGGAGTACGGCGATGCATATACAGCATTCTGTGACACTGTCATCCGGACACAACTGATTGAAAACCAGGAAATCCTCAGAATGAAGATGCTCTTGTCCCTGTTCCAGAAATTCATCAAAAAACACCCAGGTCATGGAAGTTACCGGTAATTAAATTATTCTTATTGTTTATGAAAGAAAACAATAGAAGATCAGATAAACATCACAGCTATGTTTATTCATGAAATTTCATTCAAGATCAAACCAATCCTGTTAGCTACAGGAGTCTACATATTTTCATTCATTTTATTTATTTATACAGGGAAAACCCAGTGAGAAAAGTGGTTACCCTGTTAAAACACAACACAAAATAAACAGCAAACATAGGATACTAAAACACAAATAAAATAATTCTAAAACACAAATAAAATAGTAATCTATCAATACTGAATTTCTATTCCTTCTCTAATTTTTACAGATCCGATCTTCTGAAGAAGAGATTACAGCGAGACTTCCCACAGCTGAATTTCCACAAACCACCAAGAAGAAACCTGAGTGAAATGGTTTCCACGGAGACTACAGGACTTCTCCACCAGGATTTTTCAACTGAAACTGATATGTCAGTTTCTGAGATGTCATGTAGTGATGGAGAAATGGTGCCAGAAAGTGGTAAAGATGCTGCACTGCGAGAGCTCTCAAGGACAGTTTACAGTGCAGGTGTATTACTGAAACAAGCGGTCAAGAGTGCCCCTAGTATGGATGAAACAAGCGGTCAAGAGTGCCCCTAGTATGGATGAAACAAGCGGTCAAGAGTGCCTCTAATATGGATGAAACAAGCGGTCAAGAGTGCCCCTAGTATGGATGAAACAAGCGGTCAAGAGTGCCTCTAATATGGATGAAACAAGCGGTCAAGAGTGCCCCTAGTATGGATGAAACAAGCGGTCAAGAGTGCCCCTAGTATGGATGAAACAAGCGGTCAAGAGTGCCCCTAGTATGGATGAAATAAGCGGTCAAGAGTGCCTCTAATATGGATGAAACAAGCGGTCAAGAGTGCCCCTAGTATGGATGAAACAAGCGGTCAAGAGTGCCCCTAGTATGGATGAAACAAGCGGTCAAGAGTGCCCCTAGTATGGATGAAACAAGCGGTCAAAAGTGCCCCTAGTATGGATGTAAATTGGCCTCCTACATCAGAGGATCTAAATGTTTCCTCTGCCAGAAAGATTGTGCCAATTGAACTTTATAACTTACTAGCTTGGTGTGTAGGTGCTAGTGATAAATTGACATTGTCTAACATGGTAATGTATCCGTGGAGGTTGATCTTTGTTTACTGTCAATTTGCCAAGATATATATTTGTCCTCAAAAGGTAAAAATCAAACCAGTGTTGTACTTACACATTTTGACATCAATCATACTTATATCATTCCTCTGTTTGTATGTATATCCTATTCTGCAGAAAGTTTGCCTTACACTAGATCGAAAGATACACATGTCAATTAGCCTGTTTATCACGATGTAAATACTGCTTTTATGATTGTAATTATTTGTTCATATTGAAAATACATTACATAAAATTATATCCGTTCTATAGAATAAAACTTTTACCAATAGCCTATGTTTTCTTTCTTCAAATGGGCAACTGGTGTTGAAAGGGTTAAAATACTACTTTTAGATTATGTTTTTATAGTGTAGTATGAATCAAGACTAGAGAATTTGTAATTGTTGAAGCATTCAGTTGAATACTAAATGTGGAGTAAGAGTTTTCAAGTGCGTAACGATAACATGCAAAATTGTTAAAACTGTTTTTTTAACTTACGTTTGCTCTTAAACTAAAGCACCCAGAGTCTCACCACTTTACATCCTCCAAGAAAGTAGTTATGTCTCTGAGAATCTGAATTTCTGAAGTAATCAATCAAAGAATGAAAAAAATAAGAAGGTATGAAGATGGGTGTACACCCCAATTTGTCACATATTTGGGTAAACTGGCAACTTCGACACCTATTTTCTCAAATACTGGCAGAAATCATGCGGAGAACTTTTTCCCCCAGCTCAAGTACATCTTTGAGATTGGAAAACCACTTTTGAAAAGTAGTCTTGATGTGGTGGAGCGAAATTCATTTTCTAGCCACATTCTGAGTTACAGCCTATGGCCTATTATATTTACACTTATTATGCGTGTTATTTGCATGTAAATATGGAAGTGTGTCACACAGAAAACACTGCAGATGCTCCACAGCGCCGTGAATGGACAGCTGTGTTTCAGATTAAAACAACCATACAAACGTCTCCAGCGTCGCCCCCGGTGCCAAACCAACATGTAAATTCACCGCTCGCAGATGCATTATGAGTAATTGTTCTGGATAATGCCACTTTTGTTAGTGCTTCCCTGAGTGTTTAGTTAACACACAATCGGTCACTGGAAATAGCCCCTGAAGAGGAAAATAGTTTAGTGCGTTTAGCAAAGACGTTCTCCATCTTCACGAGACGAGACACACGACAGAGTCCACGAGAACCAGACAAGAGTTTGACATGGTTTATTATAGTGTGTTAGTGTGTAGTTGTGAGATTCAGTTCACAGTTTCGGCCTCAGATTGTTCTGTCATTGTTGCACGTTGTACATTTGGAAGTGCAGCGTTTCAGGAGGTGTAACTCAGCAAAGTTTGCTGTTTTTGTCGGTGCCAAATGCAAACAAGATTATTTTGTACAAATGTGCACAATCTTGTGATTTTATCTTGCTGGATCTTGTGGCACGAGATCTAGTTCCGTCTGTACAGGCTGGTGCTGGATGCTCCTCCAGAAAACTTACACTGCACTTTTATTGAACAATCAGTGAGTCCACATTTGTTGAACCGTATCATTATTTCTAAATATTGTGTTATTTGGCTCACAATGGGAACATTACAATTTTTTAACAGCAAAGTAAAAGAACAGCTGTTGGTTTGTTTCTTCACTTTTGGCTCAGCCCAAACCTCAGTGATGACCACAAACCTGTGATTGGTCTGAAGCTTTGGGGGTTCGGGGCCCAAACGGCCAACAGGGGGAGCCGGGCCAGATGGAGTCTCAATAATCTGTGAACTCACAAATACTGTGAGGATTTATTGGTCTGGCCATGTTCGGACAAAACGTCTGTATTTGATCAGTTTAAAGAAAACATCTCCTGCTCTTGAACCAGTCTCTACAGCACAGTTGGCAATAAGCTGAGACTCAGTGGAGCAGAGATGTTGCGCTCTCCGTCGACCTGCAGCGTAAACGGTATTAAATGGAGCTGCTCTGGAGGCTGTAGGAAACATGGCAGGTACAAGAGTTAAACCCCAGGCCCTCTGCTACAGCCGCCATTCAATCACTAAAGACTGCACTGGGTGATGTTAACAAGAGCCTCTTCATGTCCAGAAGGAACGGACTCATTTGAGTGAGTTTGGTTACATCTCTGACACTTTTATTTGGGTTTTAATACTCATACATCACTACTGTATAGCACTGGATTTTCCAGTCTGTGCCTCATGTAGCTGAAGGTGTTAGCGTTAGCATACGTACACCTATTCACCATGTTCTCTCATCTGTTATTATTTTAAACTACATTTCAAGAGGAAATGTCTGTTCTTGTCTTGGATTTTATCAAATACATTTCCCCAAAAATGCGACTTATATTCCAGTGCGACTTATATATGTTTTTTTCTTCTCTATTATGCATTTCTTTGGCTGGTGCGACTCATACTCTGGAAAATACGGTACTCAAGTAGAAGTACTGGCCTATGAAACTAGGGGAAACTACTACTCAAGTAGAATAACCATAAGATAAACACTGTGGAAACATCTGCTTTAAAAATGGAATTAATGTTGGAAGTAAAAAACTAAATGAGGTATTCTGATTAGAAAATGAGACACACTGCTTCATTCTTTTGATGACTGTCTTTTAGCGCAGCTGCAATTATTTTATTCTTAGCCCAAAGTCGGACTCCAGCTGGAGCAGAGGTCGCGTCCGTCAAACGCCTCGTCCCCTGTGGCCGTCTCGCACTTTCAGCGGAAACACGACCGTTTCGAGCCGCTCAGCCGAGGCCGGTGATAAAAACAGACGCAAATGCAAAAAAGATGAAAAAGAAAAATGCTTTAGAACAGACCGGAGTAAAGTGCAGCCACTGTTTCCTCGGGAGAAACGTCATCTTCTCGTTTTGTCCGAGTTAGATGTTCGTTTGGGAAGTATATAGAGACAGGAACTCCGAACAGACGGTTTTATTTTCACTGAAGTTAGACAACAGGTCAGAAGAAGTGAGAGCAGAATCTTAATCAATACGAGCAAAATAAACTCTTAAGACCTGTGGCGTAGTGTTCCCAAGCGTTTATAGCTTTTTTTGGCCAGAACAAACTGTAATTTCTGCTTTCTGAACATGTATAACACACAGTAATCTATTGGGTTTGGGGGGTTAAAGGTTAAAGGGTTCAAACTACTTTAGCAGGTCCATTCATTGGCTGCGTTAAGTGATTTTAATTATTTTCTAGTCAAATAAACAAAAAAAGAGGAGAGTAAAGTTTGTTCAGTTTGACACAGATTTATTTTGATTCAGAAATATATTGCTTATATTTTTATGTGTTTTTATTGTGATTTTAACGCCTAGTTTGCTGCTACTTTGAATTACTTTGTGTACAAGTTATGCTTTACAAATGACAGTGCCTTGTTGCACGCTCCAATATCTGAGTTGTCGGCTCTAGGAAAATGTGACGTCTGGAGGCTTAAAGAGACCCGGAAAAGGTAAAGGGGGGTCTGGAGGTCTTCACCCGGAAAGTTTTGAACAGATCGTAAGAGTTTTCATGTATCCTGAGTTCATTTGGCTGCATAATGTGGTTTAATGTGAGCACTGCAGCCCCTTTATGTTCGTGAGGACTTATATTTTATGTTGTAGGTCCCTTTATAAAGTTTTGGACTTTTGCAAGAACATGTTTTGCTTCTGTACTTCGGCTGCGTTGGCTCATCTAGTTTCATTGTATTCTCTCTTTTTCATATCTCTCTGTGATTATGATGCAGATTGTTGGCAAACATCTTAAACTGTCTATGATTTCTATCTTAATATGGTGTATTTGTACCTGTTGTACATATAAATTATAGTTTTACACCAATCGAGCAGGTATTTGTGGAGAAAATGTTGAAAATGTTGTTGAAAATGACAGGAAGTGACATCACACCAGGGACACTCAATGTTTATGCGTAATTTACACAAATAAACTACTTTTTTTTACATTAATTCAACTAAATAAAAAATTCTCTCATATACTTTTATTTGTCAAATGAAAGAAGAAAAAAAAAGCAACATTAGATGAGTTTTGGCCCCGTGTTTGCTGGGTAATTTCCGAGTGTGATGTCATCAATTACAAACAGGAAGTGAAATTATAAACCTGAAAAAATTTGCTGTTCTGTGATAAAATGTTAATATTTTTTAGCAAAATTCCAAATATATTCATCTTAACTGCATTTTAGTTCAGCGAGTCGTCCGACCTGTAGGGGGCGCTTTAATGCAGCTTGACACCGGTAGCTAGCGCACTGTACAGTCATTTTCCCCAGCGGTCCCGATCTACCTGCTCCTAAACCCCGCCCTCTGCTCGCTCAAGGTTGCCAGGGTCGACCACGCCTTAGCAAAGAAAAAATAACAACAAATCAGCGACACCAGCGCCGTAAAAATGATTTCATAACACGAGAAATTAAACATCCCGTGTCGCCGCGGCACGAATGCTAATGAGATGCTAATTTTTTAATAGCGTATTTCAAAGCGCTAACTGCTTTAAAATATTAACGCTAACCCTTTAGTGCTGAGGGCGCCTGATATGGAGGATTAACGGACACCTTTGGGAGAGTACTTTCAGCTGCGGCGGGAAAAAAGGCAGTAACAAAGAAACAGGAAATGAGATAACATTAGAAAAACTGACTTAACCGCGGATACATTTGACGTTTTGTTTCCAATTTCCTTTTGATTTTATCTGTTCTCTCTGTTTGTCTGTTTGTTTGTTCCTTACCGCGTCTATTGTTGTGAAACGGGCTTGAAACTCTCATAATGTGCGCGCGACGTTCCCGTAAAACAAGCCTGAATAAAGTCGTGGACGTGGCAAAAACACAAAAGTACTGCAAGAGTAATAATGACTGTCGTGCGTCATCGATATATTAGCTGTGCACTTTTGAACAGGAAATCCATGGACTCGTTATCAAGCCGTTTGTTTAAATATACGAAATGCAAAATACAAATCTGTGTGTTTTAGTTTAGTACTAAATTCCTGCACAGTGCTTAGTATAAGGATCAGCTTTGTTTTATCGATAAGATAAGATAAGCCTTTATTTGTCAGTATTGCATATGATTATGTCAGTATTATACATGATTAAGTCAGTATTGCATATGATTATGTCAATATTATACTTGATTAAGTCAGTATTGCACATGATTATGTCAGTATTGCACATGATTAAGGCAGTATTGCACATGATTAAGGCAGTATTGCACATGACTAAGGCAGTATTGCACATGATTAAGGCAGTATTGCACATGATTATGTCAGTATTGCACATGATTAAGGCAGTATTGCACATAATTATGTCAGTATTGCACATGACTAAGGCAGTATTGCACATGATTAAGTCAGTATATTGCACATGATTAAGTCAGTATTGCACATGATTAAGTCAGTATTGCACATGATTATGTCAGTATTGCACATGATTAAGGCAGTATTGCACATGATTAAGGCAGTATTGCACATGATTAAGGCAGTATTGCACATGATTATGTCAGTATTGCACATGATTAAGGCAGTATTGCACATAATTATGTCAGTATTGCACATGACTAAGGCAGTATTGCACATGATTAAGTCAGTATATTGCACATGATTAAGTCAGTATTGCACATGATTAAGTCAGTATTGCACATGATTAATTAAGTCAGTATTGCACATGATTAAGTCAGTATTGCACATGATTAAGTCAGTAGTGCAAAGAGAGAGAGAGAGCGTCGCAACAGGCCGCCAGCGGACGCCAGCGCTGGAAGTAGTTTTGGCCACATTTTTGGACTTTTTTTCCATTTAGAAGTTGATATATTTAGCTTTAAAATGTTAATCGCTATGGAAACAGTCAGCATTTCTGTACACTCTGAAACCCATGGATATCTACATATACTTTAGATCGTATTTAATGACTTTTATTGATTATTGCACTGGGATAATGCACATTTATATGAAAGCAAAAACACTGCAGCGTTTGGGTTTCACGTTCAGGACTTTCCGAGCTGGTTTGGAAACACGATCGATCGTCTGGAGGAATTAAAAATGCCACTTTCATTAACTTAACCTGAAATGTCCCTTCAAAATAAAAGTGAACCGAGCTCTTGATTTATGACCGGATTTGTTTGTAAAATAAAACCGCTCCATCTGTCCTACTTTTCAGACGATTTCTCCAAAGTAATCAATTATCCTCCTCCTCCTCCTCCCCTCCTCCTCCTCCACTCTCTCTCTCTCTCTCTTCCTCTCTCTCTCTCTCTCTCTCTCTATCTCTATCTCTCTCCTCTTTAAGCTTTCCCTCTCACCTCCCTCTCCCTGTCTTTTATATTTCTCTTTCCCTCTTGCTTCCCTCTACCTCTTTACTCTCACTCTCTCCCTCTCCTTCTCTCTATATCTCTTCTCTTTAGTGTCCCTTCACCATATTTTCCCTCACACCTCTGTTTTTCACCTTTCTCTTTCTCCCTTCCTCTCTCTGCTCTCCCCTCTCTCTTCTCTCCCCTTACTCCATTCCTCTCCTCTCCCTCCTGTCTCTCCCCTCCTGTCTCTCCCCTCCTGTCTCTCCCCTCTCTTTCCTCCTGTCTCTCCCCTCTCTCCCCTCCTGTCTCTCCCCGCTCTCCCCCCCTCTCTCTCCCCTCCTGTCTCTCCCCTCTCCCCTCTCTCTCCTCCTGTCTCTCCCCTCTCTCTCCTCCTCTCTCTCTTCTGTCTCTCTCTGCTCTCCCCTCTCTTTCCTCCTGTCTCTCCCCTCTCTTTCCTCCTGTCTCTCCCCTCTCTTTCCTCCTGTCTCCCCCCTCTCTTTCCTCCTGTCTCTCCCCTCTCTCTCCTCCTGTCTCTCCCCTCTCTCTCCTCCTCTCTCTCTCCTGTCTCTCCCCTCTCTCTGCTCTCCCCTCTCTTTCCTCCTGTCTCCCCCCTCTCTTTCCTCCTGTCTCTCCCCTCTCTTTCCTCCTGTCTCTCTCCCCTCCTGTCTCTCCCCTCTCTCCCCTCCTGTCTCTCCCCTCTCTCCCCTCCTGTCTCTCCCCTCCTGTCTCTCCCCTCTCCCCTCTCTCTCCTCCTGTCTCTCCCCTCTCTCCCCTCCTGTCTCTCCCCTCCTGTCTCTCCCCTCTCCCCTCTCTCTCCTCCTGTCTCTCCCCTCTCTCTCCTCCTCTCTCTCTCCTGTCTCTCCCCTCTCTCTGCTCTCCCCTCTCTTTCCTCCTGTCTCTCCCCTCTCTTTCCTCCTGTCTCCCCCCTCTCTTTCCTCCTGTCTCTCCCCTCTCTTTCCTCCTGACTCTCCCCTCTCTTTCCTCCTGTCTCTCCCCTCTCTCCCCTCCTGTCTCTCCCCTCTCTTTCCTCCTGTCTCTCCCCTCTCTCCCCTCCTGTCTCTCCCCTCTCTTTCCTCCTGTCTCTCCCCTCTCTTTCCTCCTGTCTCTCCCCTCCTGTCTCTCCCCTCTCTCTCCCCGCAGTCATTATTTGTGCTTTTACAGCCTCTTACAGTCCCACTTTACCCGTGGATGGCGCAGACTCGGGGAAAGAGCCCCTTCGTTTGCCTCTGCCACAGACGACGGTGCGACATGTCCACTCACCAGTGTTGGGAAAGTTCACTTTCTACATGAACTAGTTCAGTTCATAGTTCATAATTCAAATTTTTGAACTAAGTTCACAGCTCCCAAAAATGATCTAGTTCAGTATTTTTTTTTTCAATATTATGCAATAATGTTTCTAAATTATTTCCACAGTCCAAATACAACCACAGGCAGCAATTATTGTATTAGTTTAATGCTGAGACTATGTGTCAGATTTCATCTTCATATCACATTTTGAATCCTTTACCAGGATTTACATTCACACTGAAGACAGACTTCCCCAGAGGCAAAGTTTGCACAGAAATGTTAGATTGTTCCAATTCTCACCGACCTCATCATAAAACTCACGTAACTGGTCGTAGGGCGACTCCTTGTAACTGGTCGTAGGGCGACTCCTTGTAACTGGTCGTAGGGCGACTCCTTGTAACTGGTCGTAGGGCGACTCCTTGTAAACTGGTCGTAGGGCGACTCCTTGTAACTGGTCGTAGGGCGACTCCTTGTAACTGGTCGTAGGGAGACTCCTTGACTCCTGCCCAACACACACCGCCCAACACGCGCTGCCCAACACACACCGCCCAACACGCGACGCCCAACACGCGCTGAGCAACACACACCGCCCAACACACGCCGCCCAACACGTGCCGCCCAACACGCGCTGAGCAACACACACCGCCCAACACGCGCCGCCCAACACACGCTGAGCAACACACACCGCCCAACACACGCCGCCCAACACGCGCCGCCCAACACGCACTTCCCAACACACACCGCCCAACACGCACCGCCCAACACGCGCCGCCCAACACGCGCTAAGCAACACACACCGCCCAACACACGCCGCCCAACACGCGCTTCCCAACACACACCGCCCAACACGTGCCGCCCAACACACGCTGAGCAACACACACCGCCCAACACACGCCGCCCAACACACGCCGCCCAACACGCGCCGCCCAACACGCGCTGAGCAACACACACCGCCCAACACACGCCGCCCAACACGCGCCGCCCAACACGCGCTTCCCAACACACACCGCCCAACACACACCGACCAACACGCGCCGCCCAACAAGCGCTGAGCAACACACACCGCCCAACACACGCCGCCCAACACACGCCGCCCAATACGCGCTGCCCAACACGCGCCGCCCAACACGCGCCGCCCAACACGCGCCGCCCAACACACGCTGCCCAACACACACCGCCCAACACGCGCTGCCCAACATACACCGCCCAACACGCACCGCCCAACACGCGCTGCCCAACACACGCCGCCCAAAACACGCCGCTCAACACGCGCTGCCCAACACACACCGCCCAACACGCGCTGCCCAACACACACCGCCCAACACGCGACGCCCAACACGCGCTGAGCAACACACACCGCCCAACACACACCGCCCAACACGCGCCCCCAACACACGCTGAGCAACACACACCGCCCAACACACACCGCCCAACACGCACCGCCCAACACGCGCCGCCCAACACGCGCTGAGGAACACACACCGCCCAACACACGCCGCCCAACACGCGCTGCCCAACACACACCGCCCAACACGCGCCGCCCAACACGCGCTGAGCAACACACACCGCCCAACACACGCCGCCCAACACGTGCCGCCCAACACGCGCCGCCCAACACGCGCCGCCCAACACGCGCTTCCCAACACACACCGCCCAACACGCGCCGCCCAACACGCGCTTCCCAACACACACCGCCCAACACGCGCCGCCCAACACGCGCTGAGCAACACACACCGCCCAACACACGCCGCCCAACACGCGCCGCCCAACACGCGCTTCCCAACACACACCGCCCAACACACACCGACCAACACGCGCCGCCCAACACGCGCTGAGCAACACACACCGCCCAACACACGCCGCCCAACACGCGCCGCCCAATACGCGCCGCCCAACACGCGCCGCCCAACACGCGCCGCCCAAAACGCGCCGCTCAACACGCGCTGCCCAACACACACCGCCCAACACACACCGCCCAACACGCGCTGCCCAACACACACCGCCCAACACGCGACGCCCAACACACGACGCCCAACACGCGCTGAGCAACACACACCGCCCAACACACGCCGCCCAACACGCGCTGAGCAACACACACCGCCCAACACGCGCCGCCCAACACGCGCCGCCCAACACGCACTTCCCAACACGCACCGCCCAACACGCGCCGCCCAACACGCACTTCCCAACACGCACCGCCCAACACGCGCCGCGCAACACGCGCCGCCCAACACGCGCTGAGCAACACACACCGCCCAACACACGCCGCCCAACACGCGCTTCCCAACACACACCGCCCAACACGTGCCGCCCAACACACGCTGAGCAACACACACCGCCCAACACACGCCGCCCAACACGCGCCGCCCAACACGCGCCGCCCAACACGCGCTGAGCAACACACACCGCCCAACACGCGCCGCCCAACACGCGCTTCCCAACACACACCGCCCAAAACACGCCGTTCAACACGCGCTGCCCAACACACACCGCCCAACACGCGCCGCCCAACACGCGCCGCCCAACACGCGCTGAGCAACACACACCGCCCAACACACGCCGCCCAACACGCGCCGCCCAACACGCGCTTCCCAACACACACTGCCCCACACACACACCGACCAACACGCGCCGCCCAACACGCGCTGAGCAACACACACCGCCCAACACACGCCGCCCAACACGTGCCGCCCAACACGCGCTTCCCAACACACACCGCCCAACACGCGCCGCCCAACCCACGCTGAGCAACACACACCGCCCAACACACGCCGCCCAACACGCGCCGCCCAACACGCACTTCCCAACACACACCGCCCAACACGCGCCGCCCAACACGTGCCGCCCAACACGCGCTGAGCAACACACACCGCCCAACACACGCCGCCCAACACGCTCACCTCGTCAGACGCTCCGTGAATACGTGCTGGATAATCACCATGACGTGAGTGTGACATCGGGAGCGCAAAGACGTTGTATGATGCGTTTGTTCACAACGGACAAAGACCTCGCTCGTGTTCACGAGGTCTCGAGAGGGGAAAAACTGGGCATGTTTCCGAGGTCTAGTTTAGACGGACAGCGGTTTAAAGAGAGTTGAGCCGCATCAAAGCAGACAAAAGAGAAAGTGGAAATCTTATTTCCTCATTTAGCGTTTGAATTGCCGCCGCGTCATTCCCGTTTCGCTCGCGTCTTACATGGACACGTGGGGTAACCTAAAGCGTCACTTTCCATTTCCACTCGGCTGCACTTGTTCAATACGATTTAAGAAGGCGAAAAGAGAGATGAGCGGAGGAGGTGAAAGAAGAGGAGGAGGAGGAGGTGGTCCTCTCTCGTCCTCTCCCTTCGCTCCTCTGAAGCTCTCCTTCCCTGTCCTCCTGTCCTCTCTTGTCCTCTCTCGTCCTCTCTCATCCTCTCTTTTCCTCTCTCATCCTCTCTTTTCCTCTCTCATCCTCTCTTGTCCTCTCTTGTCCTCTCTCATCCTCTCTTGTCCTCGCTCGTCCTCTCTTTTCCTCTCTCATCCTCTCTTGTCCTCTCATCCTCTCTTGTCCTCGCTCGTCCTCTCTCATCCTCTCTTTTCCTCTCTCATCCTCTCTCACCCTCTCTTGTCCTCTCTTGTCCTCTCTCGTTCTCTCTCGTCCTCTCTTGTCATCTCCTGTCCTGTCTCGTCCTCTCCTGTCCTCTCCTGTCCTCTCTCGTTCTCTCTCATCCTCTCTTGTCCTCTCTCATCCTCTCTTGTCCTTGCTCGTCCTCTCTCATCCTCTCTTTTCCTCTCTCATCCTCTCTTGTCCTCTCTCATCCTCTCTTGTCCTCGCTCGTCCTCTCTCATCCTCTCTCATCCTCTCTCACCCTCTCTTGTCCTCTCTCGTCCTCTCTCATCCTCTCTTTTCCTCTCTCATCCTCTCTTGTCCTCTCTCATCCTCTCTTGTCCTCGCTCGTCCTCTCTCATCCTCTCTTTTCCTGTCTCATCCTCTCTCACCCTCTCTTGTCCTCTCTTGTCCTCTCTCGTTCTCTCTCGTCCTCGCTTGTCATCTCCTGTCCTGTCTCGTCCTCTCCTGTCCTCTCCTGTCCTCTCTCGTCCTCTCCTGTCCTCTCTCATCCTCTCTCGTTCTCTCTCATCCTCTCTCTTTCTCTCTCGTCCTCTCTCATCCTCTCTTGTCCTCTCTCATCCTCTCTTGTCCTCTCTCGTCCTCTCTCGTGCTCTCTCGTCCTCTCTCGTCCTCTCTTGTCCTCTCTCGTCCTCTCTCGTCCTTTCTCGTTCTCTCCCGTCCTCTCTCGTCCTCTCTCGTTCTCTCCCGTCCTCTCTCGTCCTCTCCCGTCCTCTCTCGTCCTCTCCTGTCCTCTCTCGTCCTCTCTCGTGCTCTCTCGTCCTCTCTCGTCCTCTCTCGTCCTTTCTCGTTCTCTCCCGTCCTCTCTCGTCCTCTCTCGTTCTCTCCTGTCCTCTCTCGTCCTCTCCTGTCCTCTCTCGTCCTCTCTCGTCCTCTCCTGTCCTCTCTCGTCCTCTCTCGTCCTCTCTTGTCCTCTGACTGTCCCTCTCTTTTCTCCAGATGAGATCGACATGTTGGAGAGGCTGTGGCTCTCCGGGATCTGCCACAACGACAAGATCGAGGTAAAGATCTCTGACCGTTCATGAGGACATTCCAGTCAAAGCGAGCGCCTTCTCCGCAGACGTTACGCGGTGTTCCATGTGTACACATATATATATATATATATATATATATATATATATATATATATATATATATATATATATGATGAAGTAGAGCTTGGCCGAGAAGCCAAAATGTGTCAGAGTAACGATACTTTAAAATAAGGCTACTCAAGTAGAAGTAAAAAGTACACGCTCTAATACTCAGGTAAGTACCGCAGAAGTACAGAATAACAGTTTGGACGTAAAATGTATGTCAAATCTGATTTATGACTATTTATGTCACCGGCAATCAATAAATAAACACATAGAAAAAATAAATAAATAGAAAAAATGAATAAATAGAATACAATAAATAAATATTATATTTGAATAGGTATCTAAATAAATTAAATTAAAAAAATAGAAAAAATATATATATTTTAAGTATAAATTACAAACCTGAGTCAAACCTGAAGGTCAATCATTTATTATTGTTTATTTGATTCTATGTTCTAACTCCACTATATTTACTCCAAACTAAATATTACTCAAGTAGAAATAGTTTGAGTAGTTCAGTTGTCGCGACGCTGTCTGAAAGTCATTCTCAATCTGGGGACCTGCTCTGAGCACTCACATATTTATTACACTTAGCTTTAATCGCTAGCATTTCAAAATCTCTCTTTTATCATCATCTTTTGGGAAATCTACTCTAGAATCTCAATGTAAACTTTATCCTTTGCCGTTCTAATCCTCATCTAAATATTACCTTCATTTGCAGAACTTATTTGATGAATGTATCGCCCATTACCGTTGAAAGCGAGAGCGATTTAACGTTTGTTTGATTTTCCCTGCGTCTCTGCATCGCTCACCGCTCATTATCATGGCGCTCACCTTCACCCGAGCTGTGAGGACGAAGTCATCTTTGTAGACTTTAGTTTGACGGTTTGATCCGCGCCATAACAACAACAAAAACGCCCGACAAAACGTTAATTTTAATGTAGACGAGCTGCTCAACGACTACAAACGCAGACTTTAGGATAGATTTTGTACCTACTGTATTTTCCAGACTATAAGTCGCACTGGAGTATAAGTCGCACCAGCCAAAAAATGCATAATAGAGAAGAAAAAAACATATATAAGTGGCACTGGAGTATGAAATGCAGTTGCAAGTGTGAAAATAACAAATAATATCACATATAAGTCGCTCCGGAGTATAAGTATATAAGTATAAATATAAATATGAGTTGCACCACGGCAAAAACTATGAAAAATGGTGCAACTTATAGTCCGGAAAATACGAGTTATTCCAACTTTAACACCTCCAAAGAAAATAGTTGGTTCATAACACAACGTATTCCAGGTCCAGATTAACCCGGTCTTAAGTAGAAATACACCACTGCCAAGAGTTAAAAATGTGAATAAAACGTACTTAAAGCGAAGTAAACGCCAGACCTGAAGAAGCTCGCGCACCACAGTTTGACAAACGCCGACTCGGAGGGGAAAATGTGGCGTTTCTCATTCACTTGATGTGTAGAGCTCGGTCCAGACTTTTCAATCTGCTGCGAGCGAGGTCAACCTACGACTATTATTCCATGTCTAATTTATCATATTTCTCATTAAGAGCTACACTAATGTTGCTGTTTGTGAGCTTCTGTGTGTTCGGTGTTCTTCAGTAGTCCTGTAACTTTCAAGATACTATCACCGTGTACTCCTTAAAATACAAACTCATCAGAAGAATCTATTACAAACGACTGGAAATACTGTTTTCCAGCGTCAAAGTTGTATTTGCGATGACATTTATGTATTCTTAAGGATTTATTGCCCAGTAAATCCTTAAAAATCAAGCTTTTCAATTCATAAAACATGCTAAGTGTATGTAATAGTTGCTCATTAAATGGACAATTCACATAAAATATAAGTGTTATAGGTGCTTTTCCTTTCATTTTCTTAATTCTTCACATTTTATGATATTGTCATAATCCCAAATCCCCCATTGAAATGACATCATCTTTCACTTCATCCTTTGCCTTCATTTTCCACAGTTTTTGGATTTCTCATCATATTTCTGTGCTTTTACCTCTTTTATTTCTTGCCTTTGCTTGTCTGGACGTCACACAGACACGACTGGGTTATTTCTGCAGCAGTAACACACACACACACACACACACACACGCTGATCCCGTTCTTGTGTGTTTTCCATGTCCCGCCGCCCGGCCTGCTGCGCGGCGCTGCCCCCTGCAGGTGATGAGCAGTAAGCTGGACATAGACAACATGGCGGGCGTGTTCTACATGCTGCTGGTGGCCATGGGGCTGAGCCTGCTGGTGTTCGCCTGGGAGCACCTGGTCTACTGGAAGCTGCGGCACTGCGTCAGGAGGTCCGGAGGCATGGACTTCCTCCTGGCCCTCAGCAGGGTGAGGACACGCTCACTTGGGGGGCGCCGTGGGGGACATCTATTTATAAAGATCCGAATGAACAAGCATGAAATCCATCTAACCGTGTTTTTTGGTTGCCAAGTTCAGACAGAAAATATGGGTGAAGAATCTTTTTTCAGTTCCTTCTCATATTTATTTAAAGTCCACGTGACAGCTTCCCGTGTTTGTCTGATTATGAAGTCGTTTGTCCCTGTGGTGAATCATTATCACAGTTTTACATCGGTCGAGCTGCAAGTTTGCGAAGAAAATCTGACAAATACAAGTTGAAAATGACAGGAAGCATCGCTACAGCGGAATACCTCTGTGATGTCATCAAAAGGCGCCGTTCCATCAAACTTACAGAGAAACGTGCGCAATTTACACCCTTTTATGACAGTTTAAACAATTATTTGACAAAATAAATGTAACTATTGTGTAATTTAAATACATTTTGACCCTTGTTTACAATCTGGTTCCTAGGTAACCGTCGTCCAACCAGGAAGTGACATTATAAACGTCACAAAAATGTCCAAATTGGGGAAAAACAGGAAAAATGTTTGATGAAATCTTATATATTGTCATGTTCCCTTTGTTTTAGTGAAAAGTGCAGTCTAATGTGTCACATGGAGCCAGACCAGAGCTAAATCTGGACTAAACCGAGAGAAACTGGATAAAATAGACTCAAACCAGGAATTAATTGGGACTAAACCAAATCTAAACCTGGAAATGCCCTCACTAACACTGCATCACCATAAATAAACACAATAACCGTGTTCGAAAGCAACAATGTGTCCAATATTACTCAGATTAGTTTGTTGTTTTATATTCGCTGACCGATCTGCTGTCCGATATCTCATTCCTCTGATTGCTCATGACTCTGCGATGTTTGTCCACGGGCGCTTCACTCCGCCTTTTAGAACTCAGAGTACATAAAGAGACAGGATGACAGCTGCTGGGCTTGACACGCTTATTAATAAAAACATTTTGGCCCCAAACCGTCACCGACACGTTTTTAGGATTCGCAATCTCGACAGTCCATCAGCGCTTGTTTATGCTTGTCCTTATTCCACACTGTTTATCAGACACGGCTCTGCCAAAGTGCAAAGGAGGGAGGGGTCTGCCACACGCTCGTCTCCGTGGAGAAGCCGTCCAAGTGCTTTAAATGTTCCGCAGTATGTCATTAAACTGGCCTGTCTTGCGTCTGTGTTGTTACATGCATTTTTAGTGGAAATGGAGGTTATTGAATAGAAAAGTGACCCAGATCTGAGCTAAACATGTTCAAATCTAATACAACAATCTAATACACAATTGTAATGCTTTAGTGATTCTCAAGATAAAAATGCACGTTTGCTAGAAAAAAGTTGCAAATTTGTGAGAAAAAACGTTTAAATTTAGGAGTTTCTAAACATGCAAATTTACGAGAAAAAAATAGCAAATTTGTGGGAAAAAACTTGCAAATTTTCGGTTAAATTTTTTTTCAAATTTACTAGACACAAGTAGCAATTTGAGGCGTTTTAAAACATGCACATTTGTCAGAAAAAACACTACATTTCACCAGTTTTGAAACATGCAAATATTCGAGAAAGAAACAGTTTAAATTCATGGAGACGTTAAGTGGCATTTGACTGTAAAAACACATCACACTGCAGTGTATTGTCAATATGCGCACACAGCGGTCTAGACGGTCTATAATAACTTCATTTTTCTGTGTGTGTTTAAACTCGAACATCTGCCATCCAATTGTTGTTTCTATAATCCAACCTAATGCATATACATACATATATAAATCAACATGCAAATTCACAACTTTTTAAACATGAAAATTTATTTGAAAAATAACAAATTTGTGAGAAAAAACTTGCAAATTTGCCTTAAAAAAAACATGCAAATTTACGATTTTTTTAAACATACACATTACAAGAAAAAAGTAGCAAATTTGTGAGAAAAAACTTGCAAATTTGCTGAACAAAAACGTGAAAATGTATAAGTTTTTAAACATGAACGTTTATTGGAAAAATAACACATTTGTGAGAAAAAAATTACAAATGTGCTGTACAAAAACATACAAATTTGCAAGTTTTTAAACGTGCACATTTCCTAGAAAAAAGTAGAAAAATTTGTTAGAAAAAACTTTCAAATTTGCTGTACAAAAACGTGCAAATTTACGATTTTTTAAACGTGCACATCTGCTAGAAACAAGTAGCAATTTTGGGCATTTTAAAACATTCACATTCGTCAAAAAAAAAAAAATTGGTGTGTGTTTAAACTCGAAAAATCTATCCTAATGCACCTTCGTTGATCTGAATTGTCACAACCTAAAGCCCAGCACTTGCACCAATCATGAGTTAGAGCTAGTTCGGCCTCTGCAGCTCAGATTCTGGAGGAGAAGGCGCTGAACATGAGCCGTGAACACAAACGGAGAAGGAGAAACACTTGTGATGACGTTTAAAGACAGACCGTGGACCGAGCTCTACGCCAAGCTTTAAGTGTCGGGTCCCCGGTGCACTCTGTGATTGTGGTGATAAATAGTGTGTAAAAGCAGCCCATTAGTCCATTGTTAGCGTGTTAGCGGCCACTCGTCGCCGCGGTAATGGCCTGTTAGTACGCGGTTTTCTTGTACAGCTTCACACCACTGCACCAAGTGTCACCGCTACATCGTCTAGCAGGCCAAAGCTAACGGAGGTGCAGTGATGTCGGTGCCAAAACGAGAAACGCTTACTTACCACAGCTCGTTAAGCTCAGGGAAACAGCACGTGGAACTCTGACCGAAAGAGTACGCAGGGGCTAAACTCGAACTTCACGAACAATATTCAGAGATTCTTTAAGGTGGATGATATCAAAACAAATGTGTTTACAGACAGATCTTCTCCTGTTTGGGTTATCGTCATTTAGCACTACATTATCCCTAGTTTAGTCTCATTTTAGACCTTGTTTAGTCTCATTTTAGACCACGTATAGTCTCATTTTAGACCATGATTAGTCTCATTTTAGACCATGTTTAGTCTCATTTTAGAACATGTTTAGTCTCATTTTTGATCAGATTTAGGCTCATTTTAGACCATGTTTAGTCTCATTTTAGAACATGTTTAGTCTCATTTTTGATCAGATTTAGACTCATTTTAGACCATGTTTAGTCTCATTTTAGACCATATTTAGTGTCATTTTAGACCATGTTTAGTGTCATTTTAGACCATGTTTAGTCTCATTTTTGATCAGATTTAGACTCATTTTAGACCACGTTTAGTCTCATTTTAGACCATGTTTAGTCTCATCGTAGACCATGTTTAGTCTCATTTTAGACCATATTTAGTGTCATTTTAGACCATGTTTAGTGTCATTTTCGAACATGTTTTGTCTGATTTTAGACCATGTTTAGTCTCATTTTAGACCACGTTTAGTCTCATTTTAGACCACGTTTAGTCTCATTTTAGAAGTTTCATTTTAGACCATGTTTAGTCTCATTTTAGACCACATTTAGTCTCATTTTAGACCAAGTTTAGTCTCATTTTAGACCATGTTTAGTCTCATTTTAGACCATGTTTAGTGTCATTTTCGAACATGTTTAGTCTGATTTTAGACCATGTTTAATCTCATTATAGACCACGTTTAGTCTCATTTTAGACCAAGTTTAGTCTCATTTTAGACCATGTTTAGTCTCATTTTAGAACATGTTTAGTCTCATTTTTGATCAGATTCAGACTCATTTTAGACCATGTTTAGTTTCATTTTAGACTAAACATGGTCTAAAATGAGACTAAACATGGTCTAAAATGAGACTAAACGTAGTCTCATTTTAGACCATGTTTAGTCTCATTTATAGCATGAATTAACCCTTAACACCACATCACCCGCACAATGTGTCATTTTGTACTTGTATTTGGTTATTTCCCAACACTGTTTACAATAATACAACCAGGGTAAAACGTTAAATAAGAAGCGTTTTGTCGAGTTGTGGTCAGTTCTCTCTCTGAACAGACTGAAGTTTTGAAAAAAGACTTCTTGAAGTTATTCCACGTGCTTGATAAAATGGAAATCAAAACATTCATAAGTGGACCTCTTCCAAACATCGACAGGAGGATAAACAAGTTTAGCCGGCTTCTTCAGCTGAACACATGGCTGTCCAAAGAGTGTCCCCCGAGAGGACTACACTATATTGAGAACTTCTATCTATTCTGGAAACGAGAGGACCTGTTTAAGAGAAATGGCCCCCACCTATGCAGAGGTGGAGTGAGGGTGCTGACAGAGAACCTGCTCCACGCTCTGAGGCATTGGACTGGGCCTGGACAGGGTCCTGAGCAGATAGTTAGAGAAGAGAGGAATGAGAGAAGAATTCCTGCTCCATCAGCCAGAGACCGAGCCAATGTTTCAACATCAAAAGCACCACAACCTCAGCCTCCACCAAAGGATTCATCAGCAGCTGCTCCACCACCACCAGCAAAGGATTCAGCTCCAGCTGCTCCACATTCATCTCCACCGCCTCCAGCAAAGGAACAATCTTCAAAGGCCTTGGACCCATCTGTGACAAGCCCAATAACATCCCTGTCATCGCCCCTGCCTTCACACCAGCCCTGGGTTCCCCCTGCAACATCTACTCCCACTAAAGATTCATCATTCTCCTTCTCATCTCCACTCTCACCCATGGGCCTTCCCAGCCATTTTTAAAGTCTGATCAAATCAGGCATTAAGATGGCTCCACTCACGCCCAATATAGCAAGGGCTATGTCAATACGTATCAACTCATCCCTGCACAAGCCGACTACACCAACAAAAGCCCCACCACCCATCCCCCCTCGCCTCTCACCTGGTCCCAAACTCTCCTTGGCTACAAAAGCCCCACCACCCATCCAACCTCGCCTTTCACCTGGTATCTCCCATAGCTAGGATGCACTGGGTCTCAGCGTTGCCGAAACTTATTGTCACATTAAAAATCAAACCAACCCGGGGCCCTATGTAAAAAGAGCCCCCCCTAGTGCTATTTCTGTAGTCACATCATCACACAGATGGAAAAACAAAATGCGAGTCAGGCCCAATCTGAGAAATGTGATTCATATTCCCTGTGAAAAGATAAAGCCCAGTCTCACTGAAACTAGTCTGAAACTTGCTGTGCTAAATGTCAGATCCTTATGTAACAAATCTCTCTTAATTAATAATTTTATTTCTTCTTATAATCTTGATTTTATGTTTTTAACTGAAACATGGCTTGACAAAAACACAGGAAATGTAGTTCTGATAGAATCTGCTCCACCCAACTTTAAGTTTGAATCTGAAACACGAGAAAACAAAAAAGGGGGTGGAGTCTGTGCTGTCTTTAGAGATGAAATAATTACCCGCAGGTTGTCTTTTGGGGTGTTTTCATCATTTGAGTATGTATCCTTTAAAATGGAGCTAAAACGGTCTCCATCCATTCTCTTCATTGTTTTATACAAGCCTCCCCAGCACTGCCAAAGTTTTATTGATGATTTTACTGAGATGCTTTCAGTCGTATGCACAGACTTTGATGGTTTGGTCATTACAGGTGATTTCAATGTGCATGTTGATAATATTTGTGACAGAAACGCTAAAGAGCTTGATTCTGTCCTTGAAACCTTCAGTCTTACTCAGCATGTGAGAGGCCCCACCCACAGCAGAGGGCACACTCTAGATCTCATAATTACAAAGAGGGTAAATATTTCAAATGTTAATGTGATCGATGTTGCTCTGTCTGATCATTTCTGTGTCTTCTTTGACCTGTCTGTTTCTCCCAAACCTCCGGTTGGTCCTGCAGTTGTTCAGAGGAGACACATAAGTGATGGCACAGGTGCACTGTTTATGGAAATGATAAACTTTGAAAATGTCTCATGTTCTATTGTAAATGATTTGTTGAACTCTGTTACATCTAGTGTTTTGAATGTTCTGGACACCATCGCCCCTATAAAGGCTAAAATGGTTAAAAATAAGCAGAAGGCGCCGTGGAGAAATGATGATTCGGTCAGGGCACTGAAAAGGGAGTGCCGCAGGGCCGAACGGAAATGGCGCAAGTCAAAGCTCCAGGTTCAAAAAGAGATTTACAAAGAAAAGCTGAACATGTACAACCTAATCTTATGTAGAACTAGGGAAAGATATTTTTCTGAAATAATTGGAAGCTGCAGTAACAACTCGCGTGTCCTGTTTGCCACAGTAAAGAGATTAACAAACCCTCCAGCTCAGCTGCCGTTAGAACTCATTTCCACATCCAAGTGTAATGAGTTTGCATTATTCTTTAATGACAAAGTTCAGGGCATTAAAAATGCTATAAATCCCACAATGCAAAAAATTACCCTAAAACCACCAAGACACTTAGAGCTAACTCACTTTGCACCAGTAACTGACAAAACTGTCCATGAGATCATCACCAGTCTGAGTTCATCTACATGCTGCCTTGATGTGTTACCCACCAGATTTCTAAAGTCTGTGCTGAACAGTTTGTTAGCACCATTCACTCACATAGTTAACATGTTGCTTCAATCTGGAACATTCCCAATGTCTTTGAAAACTGCGGTCATAAAGCCTCTCCTAAAGAAGAGCAGTCTTGATGCCGCAGTACTGAGTCATTACCGGCCCATCTCTAATCTGCCATTTTGGGGCAAAGTCCTTGAAAAGGTTGTTTACCAACAGCTCACAGATTTCCTCTTAATAAACAACTCATTTGATGTTTTTCAGTCAGGTTTTAGACCTCATCACAGCACTGAGACTGCTCTTGTCAAGGTGACAAATGACATCCGCCTGAACACTGACACGGGCAAAGCCTCAGTCTTAATTCTGTTAGATCTGAGTGCTGCTTTTGACACTGTCGATCATGGGATCCTCTTACAGAGACTAGAGGACTGGGTGGGCATCACTGGCACTGCCCTAAACTGGTTAAGGTCCTATCTGGAAGACAGGAAGTACTTTGTTGAAATTGGTAGCTGTGTCTCAGACCACATGACCCTGACCTGTGGAGTGCCCCAAGGGTCAGTCCTAGGTCCCCTTCTGTTCAACCTCTACATGCTGCCGTTAGGTCAGTTGATACGCAGTGAAAATGTGTCCTATCACAATTATGCAGACGACACTCAGATCTATGTTTCACTATCGGCAGGTGACTATGGACCAGTAGATTCACTCTGTCACTGCATCCAACAGATCAGTTTGTGGATGCAAAACAACTTTCTCCAGTTGAACTCAGACAAGACTGAAATAATCGTTTTTGGCCCACAGAAACAAAGAGAAAGTGTTAGCGGTCACCTCCAGAGTCTCGCTCTAAAACCTACAAACCAAGTAAGAAATCTGGGGGTAATAATGGACTCAGACTTGAACTTTAATAGCCACATCAAATCAATAACATCAGCAGCTTTTTACCATCTAAAAAACATTGCCAAAATCAAAAATATAGTGTCAAAACCAGATTTAGAGAGACTTATCCACGCGTTTGTCTCCAGTAGATTAGACTACTGTAACGGCCTGCTCACTGGTCTCTCCAAACGAGTTGTAAAACAGCTGCAGTACATCCAGAACGCTGCTGCTCGGGTCCTGACTAGAACCAGGAAGTATGATCACATTAGTCCTGTTCTCAGGTCTCTGCACTGGCTCCTGTGGCTCAGAGAATAGACTTTAAAGCAGCTCTGCTTGTGTACAAGTCTCTCCATGGCCTAGCACCAAAGTACATCTTGGATATGTTAGTGCCATATGAACCATCTCGGACTCTGAGGACCTCAGGGACCGGCCTCCTGCTGGTGCCCAGAGTCAGGACAAAACATGGGGAATCTGCGTTTCAGTTTTATGCAGCTAAAATCTGGAACAGTCTTCCTGAAGATGTGAGACAGGCTTCTACTCTGACAATGTTCAAATCTAAGCTAAAAACAGTTTTGTTTAGCTGCGCATATGACTGAATTTTTTTTTTCTTTGCACTCTTCTCTTTTGTTTGTGATTTTATTAGTTTAGAAAATCAGTTGGATTGATAATTTTTAATTTAGTTAATTTTATTGTATTTCTGTTTCTGTAATTTCTTTGTGATTTGAATGCATTTTTCCTGCTGTGTGAAGCACTTTGAATTGCCTTGTGTATGAAATGTGCTCTACAAATAAACTTGCCTTGCCTTGCCTTGCCTTCTCCTGGTCAATGTCGAGGAATCGAACACAACCTCGATGCGTCACTCGTCTTGGTTACCACAGACTCATGTTCAGTCTCATTTTAGACCATGTTTAGTCTCATTTTAGACCACGTTTAGTCTCATTTTAGAAGTTTCATTTTAGACCACATTTAGTCTCATTTTAGACCAAGTTTAGTCTCATTTTAGACCATGTTTAGTCTCATTTTAGAACATGTTTAGTCTCATTTTAGAACATGTTTAGTCTCATTTTTGATCAGATTTAGTCTCATTTTAGACCACGTTTAGGCTCATTTTAGACCATGTTTAGTCTCATTTTAGACCATGTTTAGTTTCATTTTAGACCATGTTTAGTTTCATTTTAGACCATGTTTAGTCTCATTTTAGACCATGTTTAGTCTCATTTTAGACCATGTTTAGTCTCATTTTAGACCATGTTTAGTTTCATTTTAGACCATGTTTAGTTTCATTTTAGACCATGTTTAGTCTCATTTTAGACCATGTTTAGTCTCATTTACAGCATGAATTAACCCTTAACACCACATCACCCGCACAATGTGTCATTTTGTACTTGTATTTGGTTATTTCCCAACACTGTTTACAATAATACAACCGGGGGAAAACGTTAAATAAGAAGCGTTTTGTCGAGTTGTGGTCAGTTCTCCTGGTCAATGTCGAGGAATCGAACACGACCTCGATGCGTCACTCGTCTTGGTTACCACAGACTCATGTTCCGCTCCGTTCAGAAACCATCTGAGATTATCTTGCACAAAACCGTTTGCGCTATCGATTTGTGTAATGCGACATATAAGCGAGTAATTGAATACACGTTTAATGGGATTGCGGATGCAGAGAGAGAGTCGCCGTGAGAGTTTGGTTCAATTACCTCGGCCGGGCCGTTTTATTCCAAACGGGAAGAATCGTTGGACTAAACGGCGTGTGTTGCCGTGGCAGCATTTACAAACAGGAACATGAATATTGATTTGAGTTTTGGCTCGAGTCTGTGGCTCTAATACGACTCCGGTCCCAATACGGTAAAGCTAATCAGGAATTGCAATCGCAGACATTTTGAATCCATTTTACTGATGCAACTATGGAACAAAACAAGGCAATATGTGTTATTCACTGTGCTAGACAAGATATGATGGATATCATACCAGGGTCGGTTCCACAGTTCCCTCCTCCGTGTCACGTTTGACCGGAAAACGATGGAAGTAAAATAATATCTGGAAGTTGAATCAAAGATGGCGTAGAATCGGTTTCAATGGCCGGTGCTCGTTGGTGCATAATTTTTTTTTTTTGTCACATATTTTTCCTCAATACCTGTTCAACTCGGCTTCTCGTGATGATAGAAACATGCACCACGTGATCGGTTCTGACCAATCAGCACAATGTCGGCTAGAGCGGAGCTAGCACAAACTACAGGCTAGATCTTAAGCTAGTGGAAATATATCATTATAATATTTAACCCTTGTGAAAGCTGTAGGCGCCCGACAGCTGAACGTGAGTACTGTATTTTCCGCAGTATAAGTCGCACCAGCCAGAAAATGCATAATAGTGAAGAAAAAAACATATATAAGTCGCACTGGAGTATAAGTCGCATTTTTTGGGGGGAATTTATTTGATAAAATACAAGAACAGACACTTCACCTTGAAATGCAGTTTAAAATAATAACAGATGAGAGAACATGGTGAATAGGTGTGCGTATGCTAACGCTAACACCTTCAGCTACATGACGTATGCTAACGCTAACACCTTCAGCTACATGACGTATGCTAACGCTAACACCTTCAGCTACATGACGTATGCTAACACCTTCAGCTACATGAGGCACAGACAGAACTGTGGTAAGTGTCTGGTATGTTAACGTAACATATGAACAGTTATTCAGATAACTATAGCATAAAGAACATGCTAACAAGTTTAGCAAAGCATCAGTTTTACCCCAAATCACTAAATCCACTGAATTCTTCTTCCTCTGTGTCACTTCTAAACAACTCCACAAACTCCAGAGGAAGAGGAAGTGCAGATTCTTCTTCTGCGTCGCTTAGAGCCTAGAGCGCCCTCTTGTGGTTGTCAGTGTGAAAATAACGAGTTTGATTTCACTAAAAATGCTTGGGCACAGCAGCTGCAGTACCACGGCTTGACCACTAATCAAACTGTGTGTGATCCAGTTCTATTGAGAAGACACAAATATGAACCCCTAATCATCAAGGATCATATGCATTTCGGTGTCAGCGATGTAACTGTTGCCTTTGTCACTTGAAAACCATCCAGATTGAAATTCAGACTTCAGCAGAGTCCGCCACCCGCTTCAATGTCATTAAACGTATATATATTGCAGTTATTCTGGTGTGGCCTGCTTGTCTCCAGAGACGATTTCAGGCAAAGTTATATAACATCTCCATCAAGAAAAGCAGGAGGCAAACGCTCCCCCACAAAAGTCACATAGTGTGCCTCTTATTTGATGAATCGTTCAGCCGTGCACTGGTTTTTGGCGCCAGTGGAAGACAAAAATCTATCTGCCATCTCAGTTTGACTTTGGCTTTGGGCCCGGTGGATTTCAGCGGAGTCCAGAGGTGCCGAGCTGAACTATAGCTTACTGAAGCTGTCACACTTACGTTACATCCTCATGGGGCCACAGCACTTCAGTCTCAGGTCCTGGACATATTTATCCAAGAAACCCAGAGGGCCAATAATCTGGTCAGGAAAACTGATGGAGCTGTTGGTAGAAAGGGACTGGACGGACAACACGGCAGCACTGAGACATCTTCCTGTCCCGCGGATCAGTTTTATAATGTAGCAATCAGGGTTGTATTTGTTAAGATACTTTGCATATTGAATTGACTTCGATGGTTCTACTATTTTGACTCTTTTTTTGGTGGATTATATAAAAACAAAGGTATTTGCAGACAAATCTTCTCCTCCTTTAGGTTAATCATTGTTTAGAACTACATCATCCCTAGTTTAGTCTCATTTAGACCATATTTAGTCTCATTTTAGACCATATTTAGTCTCATTTTAGACCATATTTAGTCTCATTTTAGACCACGTTTAGTCTCATTTTAGACCATATTTAGTCTCATTTTAGACCACGTTTAGTCTCATTTTAGACCATATTTAGTCTCATTTTAGACCACGTTTAGTCTCATTTTAGACAATTTTTGATCTCATTTTAGACCATGTTTAGTCTCATTTTAGACCGTGTTTAGAGTCATTTTAGATCATGTTTAGTCTCATTCTAGACCATGTTTAGTCTAATTTTAGACCACGTTGAGTCTCATTTTAGACCATGTTTAGTCTCATTTTGACCACGTTTAGTCTCATTTTAGACCATGTTTAGTCTCATTTTGACCACGTTTAGTCTCATTTTAGACCATGTTTAGTCTTATTTTGACCACGTTTAGTCTCATTTTAGACCATGTTTAGTCTTATTTTGACCACGTTTAGTCTCATTTTAGACCATGTTTAGTCTTATTTTGACCACGTTTAGTCTCATTTTAGACCATGTTTAGTCTTATTTTGACCACGTTTAGTCTCATTTTAGACCACGTTCTTACTTACAAGCAGCATCTCTTTAGCTTCTTTCGCATTCACATTTTTTAGAGCCTTTTGGTTTATTGCAGCCCCAGTTGAGAGACGACTCTCGAAGACTTTTAAAAGTGCGATTACTCTTCACGTTCAACCCCTTCACCCTAATATTCCCAAATAACCTTCCCTCCAACATCTTCAGCCGTACGTCTAGCTGCCCGCACTCTCCCACCTCTAAACGCACGTCTTATCTTCGGTTTTCACTCTCTGGATAAACACACCGCGCGGCGTTCACTTCTCTGACCGGTCCAGCGTCCAGCCCCGTCTCCCGCTCGCTCTTAAATCCATATATGTGTGTTCCAAAACCACCATGTCCAATCCCTTTAACCCAATCACTGACTTTTCCCGTTTTAATTTCACACTGCTGTGCGCCGCGCCTCGCCTCGCCCGGACTGCTGATTCATGCACCCGGAAAGCTCTATTATTATGACTTCAACATCTTCTACCGTGTTGGGAACCGCCTCACGATGGGGGCTCGCGGTAGATTTACGCACGCTCGCGACGCGCTTGTGAAAACGCTGCGAGATTTCCGTCATGAATCTTTTTCCCGGCGTAGATCATTTCCAGCCCCCTCCTCAGCGCGGCTAATTGAGCACCATCTATCTATCCGAGTGCTGAATATGGGACGACCTCATTTTCATGTCGGGATAAATCTTTGGAGGGTCTTTAATTGAAAAAGGCTGCGCGGGGGAGGCGCTAATTCACGCCTTGGATGTCATCTTTTATTCATGGCAGGTAGAGTGGACCGGGGATGTGGCGGAGAAGGGGAGTTTATTAAGGGTGCCGGGTTATTTGAAGCTGAGTGCGGCCAAAGAAAGATCCCTGAGGACGAGGAGTGGGTCCCAATCTTAGAGGTTTTATTCAAACGCAAACATGAGGTCGATTGACTGTGAACGCCGTCAGTAGAACGTGTTTTATCCTGGAAGGAATTCAGATTGTCAGTATGTGTTTCCAGACAATACAGATGCAAAGAGGGAAGGGAAATGTCCAAAGTTTCAAATATAGTAGCTAAACAACAACAACAATGTATTCGTAAATGTGATAAATAACTGATAAGGGCAGAACAGTTCAAGTTAAAGTCTGGAATATAAACTGTAAAAACAAGAATCACATGCATTTCAGAACATGTTTGGAGTCATCTATAATGTCTCCCTTATAGGCCAGGACTAATCTAGCTCAGAGCAGTATACATTCTAACTTCTCAGTCCAGTGCCTTCAGATTGAAAATGACTTCAGTATAGCAGTCAAAACGCCTCAAGAGTTTGTGTATTTAAACCTCTTCTCTCATGGACCATTTCTGGAGGAATTACGTCGGCTGATATGTTGAATAAATTGTTTTATAACCTAATTATTTTTTTTTATTTGCCAATAGTGGCCATTGAAATGTTTGTTTGGTTGCAACATATCGCGCAGCTCTTGATAACAAATTGTAAGTGCTCTAGCCTTGGGATGCACACCCTGTTCAGATCCCTTAATCGATGAATTAGTCGCATGAGCAAATTATTAGGCCCGAGCCCCAGCAGGGCGGAGGGCCTATTGCTCCCGCAATGCTGCCGAAGGCAGCGTTGCAACTGTCTGACCAAACATGCGGGCGCAGCCCGCATGTTTGGTCCCCCGTCGCCCCTGGCAAGTACAGTGAACTAGCCCATGCCGAAGGCATGGATCATGCATACTTACTCCTGCTATGACAGAAATAGTCAACAAATTGTTGACAACAGCAGCGCGAAGCGCTGCATTCCTCCAAAAACCCTCCTGGCATTGTCCTGTACGCGAGAATCCATGCCGCAGGCATGGGCCATGCTTGTATCTGCTCAAATCAATGGAAGTCTATGGGGAGTGGGCGGGGCATCCCGACGGAATGGGGAGTGACGAGCGCGTAAGCGCTCGTAATGATGATTCCACCCCATGGCGGCATGGGGAAGGCTTAGAGCTTTCAAACGATGTATAATTTGTTGTTATAGTGGAAACGGCTATATTGTTTTTGTTAAAAATATTATTATTATTATTATTTTTCTTGTTCTTCTTCAGCGCTTTGAACTCTAATTTGACCCCCTGAACATGCTCAAAAACTCACAAAACTTTACCCAAAATTCAAAATCGGCGAAAAATTTTGTTTTTTCTGGGCCATTTTTTTTTTCGTTAAAAAATGGCGCGACAGCGCCACCGACAAAAGTCAAAATACATTGCGCCTATGGGAGACGCCCCGAGGTCAACTTTGTCGTAGAGCTACGAAATTCGGAACACGCATTCCTCTCGTGAGGACAAAAAACAAATATTATTGTGGCCACGCCCCCAGAATTACCCTATGCCCGCCATCTTCCTTTGAAAATGAAAACACGCTGTGTTAGCCATTTTGTTCACGTCAAACTTTGACGAACTCCTCCTAGGGCGTTTTGCCCACCGACTTCAAAATCGGCGGACGTCCTCTGGACAAGTGGGGCATCTAAAGTTATCAAATTTTTTTGAGATACCTTTTAGGGTCTGTGTGCGGCGCAGCCGCAAAGTTGGACAACTTATTTTGGGATATTGCAGATCTAAAAATTGTTCCCATTTGATCAAAACAAGTCCGATTAGGACCAAATTTGAATCAGTTGTTCAACTTTCTAGTTTGGACCAGTTTATGATGACAAAATTGAAATGGGCGCGATAGCGCCCCCTACAGAGTGACCTTTAAATTAACATTGAAGGTCAAAAATTAGTTTTACCAAAATTTTCTAAACTTTACCCAAAATTCTATTTTGGCGTCGCGATAAAAAAAGCCAATCAGACAAATGCCTTAATTTTTACGGCGTAGTCGTAGCGATGACATAAACCTCCCATGTTATCCCATGTAATCTCTCGAATATCCACATTTTTATGTTTTACACTTTAACGAAGTCCTCCTAGTGCGTTTTGCCCACCGACCTCAAAATCGGTGTACGTCCTCTAGACAAGTGGGGCATCTAAAGTTATCCAAATTTTAAGGATAGCTTTTACGGTCTCTGTGCGACGGAGCCGCAAACGTTTCCCAGAATTCTGACTATTTGGCCTTCAGAGTGGCCTATAAACAATAGAGTTTTTCCAAATGACATGATATTTTGAACAAAATTCTAATTTGCCATCCTGATCACAAAAGTATGAGAGCCAAAGTCATATTTTGTACGGCGTAACCGTAGCGATGACAGAAACATCCCATGTTATCCTTATGGGAAAATCATAGAATTGCTCAAATCACCACATTTTTACGCTTCACACTTTAACAAACTCCTCCTAGGGCGATTGTCCGATCAAGTTCATATTTGGAGAATATCATCTACACAAGCGGGGCATCAAAACTTATCCATATTTTGATTCTAAGTGCTACGGTCTCTGTGTGGCGGACCCGCAAATATATGTCAGAAATGGGAAAACAGCGAAATCTCTGAAATGTTCACATTTACGCTTCACACTTTAACAAACTCCTCCGTGGGCAATAGCTCGATCAAGCTTTACTTTGGGAAAAATCATCTACACAAGCGCGGCATCAAAAGTTATCCATAGTTTTATTCCAAGTGCTACGGTCTCTGTGCGGCGGCGCAGCAAATTTGACTGACACTTGTGTTGATTTCCACTGGATTGGCCATGTCAATTGTGTCGCCGTCTGTCAAGTTCTTTTTTTATTCAACACACAATAAGGGCGCCATCTTTATCAAGTCGAAAGCGCAGAGTCGGAAGGCCGGCGGCCCGCGAGGGCCGTTGGATGCCGCTTGCGGCTTTAATTATTATTATAACTGTTAAGAACAGACTTGACTTTACTTTAACTCTGTGACATAAACCTATAATGGTATTAGTTACAAAACATGTAATAAAAATAGTACAGTAAAACATTTTATGAACTAAAAGACAAAAAGCATAAAAGAATTCCTCTACCCGGTCAGTCTGGGTCTGTCTCTGCGGTGGTCAGGTTTATAAGATAAGATAAGATAAGATAATCCTTTATTGTCCCACATGGGGAAATTCCATTGATGCAACGCAGGTAGATACAGAGGTAGATACAGAAGAAAAGCATAACGAACAGCTCATTTGTTCATAGATTTCTTCTGTTGCTATGAGTTTCCCTTGACCTTGTTTACTTTAGCGAACTTCCCCATGACCAACACAGACTCAAATGTTTGTGGAATAACTTTTTATAATCCCATAATGATCTGTTAAAATTGAAGAAAAGTTGTCAGATTGTCATCAATACTTACATTGACAGCAAACATAAATTGTGACTTTTCAAATTTAACCGGCAATGGGTCTAAGAACAGTTTCTTTCTCTTTTCTCTCTACCCAGGGCATGTACAGTTGCTGCAAGTTTGAAGACGAGACAACGGCAGGTGGAGGCTCTCTGCCGCAGTTCCACTCTGTGACCAGCATGCCCAGCGTATCGCAGCAACACCTGGTCACCGCCACGATCAACAACACCACCGCTATTGCTATGGTCCAGCAACAACCGCAACAAAAGCTTCATCCGCAGCCACAGCAGGGCCAGACTTACACCACGATGCTCCCAGGATCTCCACCTACCACGGGACACTCTGCAATGGCTTTGGGACCCTCTAATAGTCCGCTACTAGAAGGGCCGATGCCTTGCTCGTCGTTCCTGCCTCGTCACGACCGCAGACTTGCCGTAGTGGACCGCTGGAACAGGCCGAAACCGGAGAAAGTATTGAGCGCGGGGAGCGGCAGTGGGGGTGTAGGGATCGGGGGTATTGCTGGAGGGATAACGGAAATCCCATCTCAATCGCAATATCAGCAAAACATCGGGCAGCATTGGAGTTTGCAAGGAGGCGTACCGACCCCAGCAGTCGTGGATACCGGCTTAGAGGAGTATAAAAGATACTATGGACCTATTGATCCAGAGTTGGGGGCTAACTCTGAGCAACAGAAAGAAAAGTCTGCCGCAAATGCGAGAGCGGTGAAAGCGTCAGTGATGACAAGACCTATTAAAAGTTCTCAACAGGGTCTGGGAATTTTGATACCTAAACCGCCGCCGCTGTTACCCTCGTCCCCGCGCAGGCCTCCGTTTTGGCGGCGGGGTAGTCTATCGCAAGCCAGGAGGAAAGGCTCGGGTGGTCCGCTTTATGAGAATATTTTACCACTGGGGAGACGAGGAGGAGGAGGAAGGTACGGTCCAAATGAAGGTAGAAGGAGCAGAAGACCTCCGCCGCCTCCACCTTTGCCTGTTCCGTTGTCCTCGCCCACTCATACGCCAACCACGCCATCCTCGCCTTGCCGATTCTATTCAACCTGCTCTAGCGCATCCTCGTCTGAATCTTCGGAGTCATCATCGTCCTCTTCTTCCTCTTCTGCCTCCCTCTCCAGATCAAACTCCCCATCGTCTTGTTCTAGTGAAACCTCTTACAACTCTTCGCTCAGTTTCCGGTACAGGGCTGGCGATTTCACTGTGGACGACGATTACGATTCCGATCTGCTAACTGAGGAGTCCAGCCTTCTGCTCGGGACTCGGAGGAAGATTCGTTCGCGCCGTATGTCCTCTAGATCGCTTCCTTGCAGTCCGCCTCCTCCGCCAGTGCCGCCCAGAAAGCCACGCCTGCAAAGAGATTACGTTAGGGAGCGCACGAGTAGCCAGCTCGCCCAGTTGCAAGAGTGGTGGGCGTCGTGGGCGGATAGAGAAAGAGGTAGAAGGGAATCAACGAATACAAGAGCAGGCGAAGGTGCAGCGGGGCTTAGAGATGAGAAGCGACATCAAAAGGAGAGGGAAAGAGAGAGGAAGCGGAGGAAGAAAGGGCGTAAGAAAAAGAAACGTGAGGAGAGGGAAAGAGAGCGGGAGCGAAAGAGGCGCAAGGTGAAAAAAAAGAGGAAAAAAGAAGATAAGCCCAAGAAGCGGGAGCGCAAGAGATCCGAGCAAGAAGGGGGGGAGGCTGAGAAGAGGGAGGAGATCAAAACAACAGCGCCCGATTACACCTCGTACCCACCATTGAGGCGAGAGTCGTTGAGGAAGAAGAGCGAGAGTTCAATTCGGAGCTACGGGTGGAATATACCTCCAGCAGATGAGGAGAGGAAGGAGGAAAAGGATAGGGATGAGGGAGAAGAGAGCAGGAAGGATAGACATCTTAGGAGGCGAAATAGCAAGCAGTACCAGAGTTCGAGCAGCAAGCCAACTACATCCGTAAAATTTTGGGGTGGAGGGAACCAAATGTCCGACTCCATCCCATCTGCCTTTCTGCCACTGTTGCCGGTGTCCTCGAAAAGGCGAAAAAGTAAAGGTTCGGACAGGGACGGAACTGGGGTCGAGGGAGAGAGACGGCCGTTGTTAGGGAGGAACGATAGAGAGGTGCATTCAAAAGAAGGGCTGTCGTTTCATGAATGGGAGTCAGATGTCGAGGATGATTCGGATCAGGAGAGACGGAAAGGAGAGAGAGGCAAGCGGCAGACAGGCGGGAGATCAATTTCAGATGAGGAGCGGGATAAGGTAGTCGGGATATACTCTGACGATGATGGATCCTCTGGAGAGTTTGGGAAGTTTGAGAGATACTGGGAGGACCACGAAGGCAGGTCGGTGGGCGGGATTGGAGGAGGCGGTTGGTTCTTCAGCACGTATCCATCTCGAGAAAAGATCGGAAGCGTAGAGAGTCGAGACGATTTGTACTTGGAGAGAGGAGGAGATCGCTGGGGTACGGCTGAGAGTGGGTGGGGGTCCGGAGGAGGCGGGGGAGACGGTGGTGAGCGAGGCTGGGGTTCGGGTTCGCACTGGCCCCCTGCGCCTTTAACTCCTCCCCCACCTCGAAGATACTGGTCCGTGGATAAACTGCATATACAAGACGAGAAGAAGAGCAAGCGGAAGTATAAAGATAAAAGCAGAGGGCACGCCGCCTGCACCTCCTGTCAGTCCCCGCGACATCATCCTCACTCTGCCAAATGGTCCCGTGCTACTTCCCGAAGCCAGGAAGAGCTCTACCACCAGAGCTTTGGCAGAGGTCCACTGAAACCCAAACATGACTCTTCATCGTCCAAGAGAGATCGCTCGCAGAATATGTCCAAATCTGGAAGCCAGTCCAACCTCAGCATGCAGCAGCGGGGCAGATTAGACAGGGACAGAGACAGAGGGCGGCAGACGTCGCCACCTTCTGGGCTCATATCCAATTTACCACCGCCAGTCCCGGCTCTCCCCGCTCCTCCGTCATCGTCCCATCCAATCCACGCACCCCCGACCTCCTCCTCATCGGTCTCGTCCCCCTCTGTAGTCTCCTCCATCCCAGGCGCCCCTCCCTCCTCCTTGGCCTCGGCAAGTGCCAAACTGCAGTATCAAAGACTACGCTCTGCCCCTCAGACACAGAGGTTCCCCCAATCTCCGCATTTACCCTTAAAAGCCAAGAGCATGTGCTCGCGCCGGGGTTCGGCGCACTTCTCCAGTGTGGAGAGTGAGGTCTGAACCACAAACGACTGGACAGGACTGCCTTGATGGGCTTTCACTATCAGCAGGTGAACTGGATATTAGCCGGCCCAGTATTGACCAAGGCAGGGCAGCTAAGTTAGTTCAATAATTAACAACTCTGAGCCCTTTCATATAGTTCTGCACAAAGAAACCTAAAAGCCAAACTAACCCACCGGGGATGGTCACTATCTTTCAATATGTGAAAGACCACAGCAACAATGTGCATTCTCTGAACTTGTTTCATTCAAACATGCCTGAAACTGAAGAGAACTCCTTTCTATATTCAGTTAAGGGCTTTGGATGTTCACCTCGAGCAGTCGTTTGTATTTAGCAAACTCTGAGAGGGCTGGGGACTTTGTAGTACTGTCGGCCGGCTGCTCTCAGAAGCCTTTAACACAGAATACCTACTTCTTAAAGAAACATATTTTTCCCTTAAACAAATCACTTACACCTAGTTCCTTTTTCCTTGATGAACTGTTTACATCCCCGCAGAACTGTGAGGCCTGACCCAGGCATCTTTGTGTATGTTCTATACCTTCTTGTTTAGTGGGAGAGGAGGTTGACCAGTGCCATATCTAAGTTCAAATGTGTTTCTTGTAGTAAGGTTGAATGTGGTAGTCTTTTTTTAATCGATTTGGAATTTTAACCCATTTTTTTTTATATATGATTCTGTAAAACACTGCCGTACCATTTGAGAGAACAGCTTACTGTGATCAGGACTTTACAAGGGTAGCTTGACAAACCCGGGGAATAGCTCAGAGGGGAGGAAATCATTGGAATCCATTTTTTCTTTGAAGATTTTTTTGGCATCCGTTTACTCAAATTGGACTCAATCTTTTGTTTGCAGCCGTAATTTGAGCTCCAATAAAGAAAGCTCAATTGACAGTATTTCATTTCATACTTAATCCGACTAAAGATCTCAAATTTCCCCTATGTGTATATAAACTATACCTTACCTTAATTTATTTCAGACATTGCAACCTCCACATGCAATCTTACTTCAACAAAAAACCACCCCTTAATCCCTCTCGGTCTCCACTACTGTTCTTTCTAATCTTACTGTACTTTCTTATGTTCCCACTTTTTATCTCCGCCCCGGTGTCTCTCTCGACTCCTCTCCTGAGCGTGTTTTTCTGTGCGTCCGTGCTTCTCCGTACGTGTAATATTCTTGATAACAGGGTAAAAAGTCTACTGTGACTGACATCTTCTACATCTATCTGTATAACTTTCGCTGCTGTGTCTCCAAGTTCATTTACAATCACGACACGCCGGCATGTGCAAACGTCACCTTCTCTTATACGAACCACAAAAAGCAAAGATTATCATTTTAACTTTTTTCTTAAGCAATACATTATCCTGCATTTAAACATATTTTACTTTTTACTTCTGTGGAGTAGTTGTTATCGTGATAATCTATGTATCTATATACCAATACATATTTAGTCAAAAACAATTTAAGCACTGTGCCACATCACTACAGGCTATGGGCGGGATATAGTTTTACTACCTATCTACGACTATGGGGGCCTCTCAGTCCCCGCCCTGTTCTGACTGAATGTAATGTCAGGTGCCAATAAGAGTAACAACATTTCAGACACTTGACAAAAGAAATAGAAGAGTTTTGTTGAGGAATGACGTGGGGTTTTGTAGCCTTTGCTTCTCCTGCAGGTGCCACCGGAAAGAAAAGAAAGAAAGAAAAAAAAAGAAACATAATAAATGTAGATTCCAATGAGCAACTCACTTCACGAATTAACATAATTAAAATGAGTCATTCTCAAGTACCCTTCGTGGCTGAACCAGCTCAAGTGTAATTGGTCGTATGCGTTATCGGGCCGGTGCATTATTCATTATTCATCATTCAAGTGGCACGGCCACCGATTCCCCTGACCCCCTCGATGTGTTCTGTTTGACCAACACCGTATTAACATCTGCTCCATTTGGTTTGATTAAAGGGATCAGATTGTACGCAAAAGGACCAGACTTTGCTCAAGACTTCCATGAATGAAAGAATGAATGAATGATTGCCACATACTTCTGTTTGCGAGATACATATGATCCAAAGCCAAACAGGAAATGGTTCTCAATCCAGTAAACTACTCATTGTTACACCATGTCTTTGTGTACAACGGCGCCTGGCTAGCTCGCCGTTTGCTAGCTCGCCGTTGGCTCATAGTAGTCAACTGCACTCGGCTCCTATTTTATATCTTTACCGTTTTCCCTGAGTCGCACTGAAATCAATACTGGCAGATCACGCAGTGGAGTTGCAGGTGGACGTCACTCATAACATGTTAAAGACTCGCCTGACGACGCCCTACAAAGGTCAGTAGTCGTGTCTCAAAGCTAATTTTAATATCGGATTCAAATAACGCCGTCAACTGAAATAATTGACACATTAAACAATTGGGTAGTCTTTACTTAAGACTTGGATGTTTATTACATATTTAAATGTGTCTTGATTTTAGCGTGACGAGGAGGGATAGAGCTGGAGAGGAAGTGGCCACGGTGACTGTTCTACTTTCCAGAACTAGCTAAAGCATCGTCGTGTACAGAGCCATTAGCCGCCGTCCTCATCTCACTTCAAAATCTTCATGAAGCACTCAGTTATTGTAATGTTTTTATGTTTTACCCAAATCATATGATAGTGTGACAAGGCTTATTCACATGCTCTAAAGCTTGGAGTGAGTTGCTCTTTAGTGACCAGTAATGTCTGGATAAAACAATCACCAATGCAGTGAGTCAAATGGAAATATAGCCTATAATGTTAGCCTTAAGCTAATTGCCATATGTTCTGTCAGGTTTGTAATCAGTTGCATTTTAATTTGTAGAGGATTGGAGATGAAGAAAGAAGAGAAGAAAATCATGAGTCTACTTTTTTTGGCCCAAACAAACTCATCATGGTCCAAACCAGGGCCATTTTTTATAATTACTTGTCCAAGTCTTAATCAGTCTTGGCATCACCGAGGGCTGCCGCTAGGATCCGTGTGGTAAAGCCACTGAGTTAAACTGGTTAGCTTAAGTAATGCTACATGCTAGCAGAGCTTTTGCTCCAGGACCAGTGCAAGTCTCTGCAGTTCAGTGGAATCAGGCGATATCTATCCACAGATCCATCTCTAATGTCCACATATACTTAGAAGCAAAACTTTTGTGTTCTCAAAAAGCAGCAACTGACGACCCAGTTTAGCTCGAGCGGAAGTGACACACTGACCTCACGATAATGGTCAGTCTTACTTGTGTTACTAATCCTAGTTTAGACAGCACTTTGGTGGTGCTTGGGTTAGAGGTCTGGGGTCATTGATTTGCATTTTCATTTGGTTTAGCCATTAAGCCAGATGCCCATCCTGACAAAGCTCTGTCTTCTCTAGGTTTGGGATTGGGCCAAACAAACAGTAAATAACTCGTCATCCCTCAAAGCTGCCGTAATGAACACCATAACGTTTTGCTTGATGCTTAAATGTGAGGCGTTTTAATAAATCATTCACTCGCGTCCAACGTGTTTTCCTCCCAGAATAATTATGAAGCATATTTATTCCTCAAAGCATTCATCCATAAATATGCAAAAGGGATTTTAACCGAGCGGACACCAGCAGTGATTCGCCAATATTCAAAATGTTTGTTTGGTCCAGTTTCATTTGATGAAAAACCAAACGGAGCCAGTTTCCTCTCGTCCGTCTGGTCAGCGCCGCCTCAACTGCATCTGAGCCATACAACACCACAGAACTTCAGCTTTTTTTATTTTACTATAAGCGAGCCAGGAGCGTGTTTGCCTTTGTTTAAGAAAATAAAATAAATACGTTTATTGTTAAAAAAAAAAAAAAAAAAAAAAAAAGACAATGAAATTGTATAGTTTGTGTGGAAGTGGGTAGCATTAGCAGGACCTTTAGCATCTTGATGTTTGTTAATTTTTATTACAATAAATATGTATTGAGGGGCCATTTTAATTTGATCTGTACTTTTATTTGCTTTGTTTTAAAAAACTGGAAGCCAAGAAAAGCTGTACAGCCTTTTGAGGGAACATTAAACACATGAAAAAGGCTTTTCCTTGTTAGTTTCCAGCGCTCTCTGTGAGCGGTCTCAGACAGAGCGCCCCCTGGCTGTGAACAGCAGGAGCTCAGACCTCCAGTCCAGAGTCAGTTTATCAAGGATCTGACAAAACATTAAGACCAGCATCATAGCTGCAGGACTGCAGGGCAGATACTATAATAACTGCACTCGTGTTCTCTAAAGACCGTAAAGCGCTCGAAGTGCTCTTAATGTTTTGGCCGATCAGAGCGTTCCTCCTCTCCCCTTTTCCTGTTTTTCCAAATGTCTAGCCATTGTGTTTGTGTGTGTTTAATTGTAAATCTTTTACAAAAAAGAAGAGTATATGTGGATATATTTATTTGACCTAAAATATTATATATAAATATAATAATATATTTCAAAGCTCTAAGATCTATGTTCTGAGTTTGTCGACTAAATTGCCAGTATTATGGATAAGAGTCTTCTGTCTGTCGCGTCAGACCCTCCGCTCCCTCAGCAGAACAGACCAGTTTAACTGTGTTTTTGTCACTTAAGACCATCCGCCTCTGTTAGCTCGCTAATGCTAATGTTTGACCTGGAGATGAGTCCATGACCGTGTCACTGTAGCAGTGCAGCCGAGGGTGGGTCCAGAAGGGAAGAAAATGACAATAATCAAACCTTTTAAAACAGCAGCTTTTACCAGTCTTTTCTTTAGTTTACAACAGTGTTGTGTACAGCCTTTTACTGACATGTAGCCAGCTGCACAAGTGCGATCTTTTCATATTGTAGAAGCTGTTATATCTCCAACGTGCACAGCAAACCTGTTCATTAAAGACCTTGACTTTCTTAGTGTGAGGTCTCTACACTGCTGCTGTGCAACTAAAACACACAATCTCACAAAAGACACACTGTTCCATTCTTCAGTTTTTCAAGATGAAATCATTTTGAAAGTGGTATTGCCGTGGCTAAGATGGACTGACCGAGGCTTTCTGTTAAAACAAGTAAAATCCCTCAGTGTAATCGTCAAAATGAATAAGAAGCTCTCAAATGAATCTAGTCTCACAATTCCCCCGACGTACTCGGAATTGGACGTTTTATACAATTTTGTGAAATGTGCTCTTAAAAATGTCACGTTTCCCTAGTTTTTTCTTAATCCCTTTGCATTTTCGAACCCCACGGACGGAGTATAAGCCCTGGTGAGGTCCATTTTAGCCTGAGTGGACACGTTTTTCTGCCTGTACACCTCTGAACAAACGTCTCAAGGCCTTGTATTTACCTGCTGTGCTGACTGTGTGGGACGATGGCGTGGCGTGCGTTGTTCGGGAGCTCAAACGTGTGGGACTCGGACGATACTCTGTGCTGTACTGCGAGCAGAAGTAGAAAAGATGATTTTAATAAAGAACTTCAATAGATCTGTGTGTCCGTTCATTGCAGCATCTGTTTCCTTTAAGATAGTATGAAAACAGTTCGTAATACCTTCATAATTAGACAAAGAAGAGTGAATCAGGCCTAGTAACAATAGAAGGGTTTTTGAGTAGTTCCTAAGCCTGAATCATACGTAATAAACTCTTTGTTTAATATGAGGCAAGACACGTTTATTTGTAGAGCACATTTCATACACAGGGCGATTCAAAGTGCTTCATACAACAGGAAAAATGCATCAAAATCACAAAGAACTTACAGCACAAAACAATTTAAGACATAAAAGAGAAGAGTGCAAATAAAAATCCTTTCAGTCATATGCACAGCTAAACAAAACTGTTTTTAGCTTAGATTTGAACATTGTCAGAGTAGAACCTGTCTCACATATTCAGGAAGACTGTTCCAGATTTTAGCTGCATAAAACTGAAATGCAGATTCCCCATGTTTAGTCCTGACTCTGGCACCAGCAGGAGGCCGGTCCATGTTTAGTCCTGACTCTGGGCACCAGCAGGAGGCCGGTCCATGTTTAGACCTGACTCTGGCACCAGCAGGAGGCCGGTCCATGTTTAGTCCTGACTCTGGGCACCAGCAGGAGGCCGGTCCATGTTTAGTCCTGACTCTGGCACCAGCAGGAGGCAGGTCCATGTTTAGTCCTGACTCTGGCACCAGCAGGAGGCCGGTCCATGTTTAGTCCTGACTCTGGGCACCAGCAGGAGGCCGGTCCATGTTTAGACCTGACTCTGGCACCAGCAGGAGGCCGGTCCATGTTTAGTCCTGACTCTGGGCACCAGCAGGAGGCCGGTCCATGTTTAGTCCTGACTCTGGCACCAGCAGGAGGCAGGTCCATGTTTAGTCCTGACTCTGGCACCAGCAGGAGGCCGGTCCATGTTTAGTCCTGACTCTGGGCACCAGCAGGAGGCCGGTCCATGTTTAGTCCTGACTCTGGCACCAGCAGGAGGCCGGTCCATGTTTAGTCCTGACTCTGGCACCAGCAGGAGGCCGGTCCATGAGGTCCTCAGAGTCCGAGATGGTTCATATGGCACTAACATCCCCAAGATGTACTTTGGTGCTAGGCCATGGAGAGACTTGTACACAAGTGAGGTAAATGTATTAAGGTAAATAAAAGGGTTGTTATCCCTCATCTGCCTGAAGAGTGGGTCCAGCTCGCCTCCGACGGTCCCTCATCTGCCTGAAGAGTGGGTCCAGCTCGCCTCCGACGGTCCCTCTTCTGCCTGAAGAGTGGGTCCAGCTCGACTCAGACGGTCCCTCTTCTGCCTGAAGAGTGGGTCCAGCTCGACTCAGACGGTCCCTCATCTGCCTGAAGAGTGGGTCCAGCTCGCCTCAGTCGGTCCCTCATCTGCCTGAAGAGTGGGTCCAGCTCGACTCAGACGGTCCCTCTTCTGCCTGAAGAGTGGGTCCAGCTCCAGTCTCCTTGTGTCCGTCTGTCCGTCTGTGAGAGTCGGATCTCTCCTTCACTGGAACTCCTCCAGGTTTCTACGCTTTTTTCCCAAAGAGGTTTTTTTTGTAGTTTTTCCTGGCCGAGAAGGAGAGTCTAAGGACAGAGGACCCTGGGACATCGTCCCTCGCCACCACAGACATTGTCTGACTTCATCGCCACCACAGACATTGTCTGACTTCATCGCCACCACAGACATTGTTGATTCATTTCTCCCTGTGGCCCTCAGAGGCAACTGTTGTTGTGATTTTGGGCCTTACAAAAATAAATTGATTTGATTTGATTTGATAATGTATCACAGTTATAATAGTGACACTCACTGTTAGGCCTGTATGAAAGTTAAATGCACACGGAGCATACCTGCAGATGGTTCTCTTCCTGGGTCACCTGGCAGGAGCTTGGACAAGAGACGCTACTCCTCCACGCTTTTCTGACGCCTTCTGGAAACTTCCAGGAGGAGACGCTGAGGTTGTTGTAGTTCTTTTTGTAATTTCAGCATAACTTATCAAATGAAATGCAATCTTTCGACCTCTAACCGTGCTAAAAACCTGCTCATTATCATCTGGAGCTTCAGCTGTAATTTGGTTGATCCATACGTGTTTTAATTCTCGGCTGGAGAGCTTAGAAAATGCCAGTTTTCACCTTCACTGGTGCACGTGATGTTTCTAAAAATCCTGACTCGAGGGTTGAATACAGGAAGTCAATAGCAGTGTTTATACTTTAAGCCGTTTTTGATGAATATATGTAAAATCATGCCTCTAATCCACCTCCATGTTTCTAATGTTGATCAAAAGCATTTTTTCAAGCCTATTTATTCATGTTTGTGCTTGTATTTTTGGAAACGCGAGAGAACCTGACTGAAACCACTGCCACACGGTCCCACACTGTCTCACACTGTCCCACCGCCTGACCAGCCTGTCCTTCCTACATTCTGTTCAAATGCAGAAGGGTCTGGAATCGAACCATTGGGGGGCGTCAAAAAAACTCTCTGAAGGTGAACCAGTCCAACCACCGCCGCTAATTTGTGTCACGTGTCTCTCAAATGCAGAAGACTTTGTGTCACGTGTCTCTCAGATGCAGAAGACTTTGTGTCACGTGTCTCTCAGATGCAGAAGACTTTGTGTCACGTGTCTCTCAGATGCAGAAGACTTTGTGTCACGTGTCTCTCAAATGCAGAAGACTTTTTGTCACGTGTCTCTCCAATGCAGAAGACTTTGTGTCATGTGTCTCTCAGATGCAGAAGACTTTGTGTCACGTGTCTCTCAGATGCAGAAGACTTTGTGTCACGTGTCTCTCAGATGCAGAAGACTTTGTGTCATGTGTCTCTCAGATGCAGAAGACTTTGTGTCACGTGTCTCTCAGATGCAGAAGACTTTGTGTCACGTGTCTCTAATGCAGAAGACTTTGTGTCACGTGTCTCTCAAATGCAGAAGACTTTGTGTCACGTGTCTCTCAGATGCAGAAGACTTTGTGTCACGTGTCTCAGATGCAGAAGACTTTGTGTCACATGTCTCTCAGATGCAGAAGACTTTGTGTCACGTGTCTCTCAAATGCTGAAGACTTTGAGTCACGTGTCTCTCAGATGCAGAAGACTTTGTGTCACGTGTCTCTCAAATGCAGAAGACTTTGTGTCATGTGTCTCTCAAATGCTGAAGACTTTGTGTCACGTGTCTCTCAAATGCAGAAGACTTTGTGTCACGTGTCTCTCAGATGCAGAAGACTTTTTTGTCACGTGTCTCTCAAATGCAGAAGACTTTGTGTCATGTGTCTCTCAAATGCTGAAGACTTTGTGTCACGTGTCACTCAGATGCAGAAGACTTTGTGTCACGTGTCTCTCAGATGCAGAAGACTTTGTGTCACGTGTCTCTCAGATGCAGAAGACTTTGTGTCATGTGTCTCTCAGATGCAGAAGACTTTGTGTCACGTGTCTCTCAGATGCAGAAGACTTTGTGTCACGTGTCTCTCAGATGCAGAAGACTTTGTGTCACGTGTCTCTCAGATGCAGAAGACTTTGTGTCACGTGTCTCTCAGATGCAGAAGACTTTGTGTCACGTGTCTCTAATGCAGAAGAGTTTGTGTCACGTGTCTCTCAAATGCTGAAGACTTTGAGTCACGCGTCTCTCAGATGCAGAAGACTTTGTGTCACGTGTCTCTCAGATGCAGAAGACTTTGTGTCACGTGTCTCTAATGCAGAAGACTTTGTGTCACGTGTCTCTCAAATGCAGAAGACTTTGTGTCACGTGTCTCTCAAATGCAGAAGACTTTGTGTCACGTGTCTCTCAGATGCAGAAGACTTTGTGTCACGTGTCTCTCAAATGCAGAAGACTTTTTTGTCACGTGTCTCTCAAATGCAGAAGACTTTGTGTCATGTGTCTGTCAAATGCTGAAGACTTTGTGTCACGTGTCACTCAGATGCAGAAGACTTTGTGTCACGTGTCTCTCAAATGCAGAAGACTTTTTTGTCACGTGTCTCTCAAATGCAGAAGACTTTGTGTCATGTGTCTCTCAAATGCTGAAGACTTTGTGTCACGTGTCTCTCAAATGGTGAAGACTTTGTGTCACATGTCTCTCAGATGCAGAAGACTTTGTGTCACGTGTCTCTCAGATGCAGAAGACTTTGTGTCACGTGTCTCTAATGCAGAAGACTTTGTGTCACATGTCTCTCAGATGCAGAAGACTTTTTGTCACGTGTCTCTCAAATGCTGAAGACTTTGTGTCACGTGTCTCTCAGATGCAGAAGACTTTGTGTCACGTGTCTCTCAGATGCAGAAGACTTTGTGTCACGTGTCTCTAATGCAGAAGTCTTTGTGTCACGTGTCTCTCAGATGCAGAAGACTTTGTGTCACGTGTCTCTCAAATGCAGAAAACTTTGTGTCACGTGTCTCTCAGATGCAGAAGACTTTGTGTCACGTGTCTCTCAGATGCAGAAGACTTTGTGTCACTTGTCTCTCAAATGCTGAAGACTTTGAGTCACGTGTCTCTCAAATGCAGAAGACTTTGTGTCACGCGTCTCTCAGATGCAGAAGACTTTGTGTCACGTGTCTCTCAAATGCAGAAGACTTTGTGTCACGTGTCTCTCAGATGCAGAAGACTTTGTGTCACGTGTCTCTCAAATGCAGAAGACTTTGTGTCACGTGTCTCTCAGATGCAGAAGACTTTGTGTCACGTGTCTCTCAAATGCAGAAGACTTTGTGTCACGTGTCTCTCAGATGCAGTAGACTTTGTGTCACATGTGTCTCAGATGCAGAAGACTTTGTGTCACGTGTCTCTCAGATGCTGAAGACTTTGTGACACGTGTCTCTCAAATGCTGAAGACTTTGTGTCACGTGTCTCTAAAATGCTGAAGACTTTGAGTCACGTGTCTCACAAATGCAGAAGACTTTGTGTCACGTGTCTCTCAAATGCAGAAGACTTTGTGTCACATGTCTCTCAAATGCAGAAGACTTTGTGTCACGTGTCTCTCAGATGCAGAAGACTTTGTGTCACGTGTCTCTCAAATGCAGAAGACTTTTTGTCACGTGTCTCTCAAATGCAGAAGACTTTGTGTCATGTGTCTCTCAAATGCTGAAGACTTTGTGTCACGTGTCACTCAGATGCAGAAGACTTTGTGTCACGTGTCTCTAATGCAGAAGACTTTGTGTCACGTGTCTCTCAAATGCAGAAGACTTTGTGTCACGTGTCTCTCAAATGCTGAAGACTTTGTGTCACGTGTCTCTCAGATGCGGAAGACTTTGTGTCACTTGTCTCTCAGATGCAGAAGACTTTGTGTCACGTGTCTCTCAGATGCAGAAGACTTTGTGTCACTTGTCTCTCAGATGCAGAAGACTTTGTGTCACGTGTCTCTAATGCAGAAGACTTTGTGTCACGTGTCTCTCAAATGCAGAAGACTTTGTGTCACATGTCTCTCAGATGCAGAAGACTTTGTGTCACGTGTCTCTCAGATGCAGAAGACTTTGTGCCACTTGTCTCTCAGATGCAGAAGACTTTGTGTCACGTGTCTCTAATGCAGAAGACTTTGTGTCACGTGTCTCTCAAATGCAGAAGACTTTGTGTCACATGTCTCTCAGATGCAGAAGACTTTGTGTCACGTGTCTCTCAGATGCAGAAGACTTTGTGTCACGTGTCTCTCAAATGCAGAAGACTTTGTGTCATATGACTCTCAGATGCAGAAGACTTTGTGTCACGTTTCTCTCAGATGCAGTAGACTTTGTGTCACGTGTCTCTCAAATGCTGAAGACTTTGTGTCACGTGTCTCTCAAATGCAGAAGACTTTGTGTCACGTGTCTCTCAGATGCAGAAGACTTTGTGTCACGTGTCTCTCAGATGCAGAAGACTTTGTGTCACGTGTCTCTAATGCAGAAGACTTTGTGTCATGTGTCTCTCAAATGCAGAAGACTTTGTGTCACGTGTCTCTCAGATGCAGAAGACTTTGTGTCACGTGTCTCTAATGCAGAAGACTTTGTGTCATGTGTCTCTCAAATGCAGAAGACTTTGTGTCACGTGTCTCTCAGATGCAGAAGACTTTTTGTCACGTGTCTCTAATGCAGAAGACTTTGTGTCACGTGTCTCTCTAATGCAGAAGACTTTGTGTCACGTGTCTCTCAAATGCAGAAGACTTTGTGTCACATGTCTCTCAGATGCAGAAGACTTTGTGTCACTTGTCTCTCAGATGCAGAAGACTTTGTGTCACGTGTCTCTCAGATGGAGAAGACTTTGTGTCACGTGTCTCTCAAATGCAGAAGACGTTGTGTCACGTGTCTCTCAAATTCAGAAGACTGTGTCATGTGTCTCTCAAATGGTGAAGACTTTGTGTCACGTGTCTCTCAGATGCAGAAGACTTTGTGTCACGTGTCTCTAATGCAGAAGACTTTGTGTCACGTGTCTCTCAAATGCAGAAGACTTTGTGTCACGTGTCTCTCAGATGCAGAAGACTTTGTGTCACGTGTCTCTCAGATGCAGAAGACTTTGTGTCACGTGTCTCTAATGCAGAAGTCTTTGTGTCACGTGTCTCTCAAATGCAGAAGACTTTTTGTCACATGTCTCTCAGATGCAGAAGACTTTGTGTCACGTGTCTCTCAGATGCAGAAGACTTTGTGTCACGTGTCTCTCAAATGCAGAAGACTTTGTGTCCCGTGTTGAAATTGGATCGACTGGGTTTGATCCCAGACCCTTCTGCATTTGAACAGAATGTAGGAGGCACTGGCCGGTCAGGCTGGTCCCACCTCACTGCAGTTCTTGCACTGATGTAGCAGCTCTGCGGACGGGCCCCTCGCTCCGCACACACACATACACACACACACACACACACACACGCTCTTCTCCGTGTGCTTTACTGCTCTATAATTAAATGTGAGGTTCAGGAGTGCAGGCCCGTTAGGCTGAACGGTGCTTCTCTCCGTCGAGCGCTGCCCATAAAAGACAGCGGGGCATTTCCGCTGCCACGCGCTTCGCCGTCTGTCTCGGGACGCGGGGTGCGGGGGGGGTAAATGTCAACAGTTAAAACAGAACGAGGAGGAGGAGAAGCCGCCGTGTTATGCAGCGGTGACCGTGTAGTGACCGTAAAGCTGCCCTCTGTCACCCGGCTGTGTCTCTGTTACCAGTAGGTGGCGCTATCCAAACACATAAAACGAACAAAAACAGAACAAACAGGGCAGGACCAAGGGGGGGGAAATACAAAATGGATCGATCTGAAAATTTGTTTTAAGAAAAAGAAAAGAAAAGTTCCTGCCAAAAGAAAAGCCCCATTTAGTCCAGTTTTTTTCCACGTCCAAGTTGAGTCCGTATGTCATTTCTGGTGTCGCTCCAGTCCTTCGTCTCCAGTGCAGTTTTTTTTGTGTAATGGCTTTTTTCCCGGCCGCCGGACGTATATGTTCCAGAGGAGTTTTCAGGCCCAGATTCATGGTTCTGAAATGGAGTGAGATGGTGGTGTCAGAAACGATGTGCGATGATTTGTTCATTTCTGTCCAAGGACATGATACCGATGAGGCTCCTGGCAACCACAGTGTCTCCAGCGCTCCTCAGCCCCTCCCTGTGAGTTATGAGCACTTTGACATGTCGTTATGATAAAAACTGCATTTTTCCAGCAGAATTCCTTCGAAACATGAGATTTTATAGTCTTCCATTGTGACGTACATATATTTTCCCACTCCTCGTCCGATTTGATTTGAATATATTTAGTAGACTGGCTCTCCTGGTCATTAATGCATTTAAGATATTATTCCCCTTGAAAGTTCAGATTTATATTCTTTAATAAGTACAAATCAAATATATTAAGGCAAAGCAAGTTTATTTGTAGAGCACATTTCATACACAAGACAATTCACACAGCAGGAAAAATTGATTAAAATCACAAAGAAATTAAAGAAACAGAAATACAATAAAAATTAACTAAATAAAAAATGAAAAAAACACCTGGCCAAATCCAAATTTATCGGACCACATTCGGCATGCCAGACACTCCTTCCCATATTTATTTGACATTGCAGCATGACAGGCGTCTCCGGGATGGACACATCACTTTTAGATTGATTTGTTCCCATATCTGCGCGCTTTCTGCAAAAAAAAATAAACCATTATGTTCACTTTCTTTGTTCCAAATGGATCTTAAAGGTTGAATGGATGATTTTTTTGTTCACCTGCAGCCTCGTGTGGCTCGTCCTCACGTTTCCGCGTGCCTAAGCGCATTGATCTATCATAATATAGTTCCCTCAGTGTACGGGACAAAATGAAGATGGAGAAAGACAGTTCGAGCTGACTCAGAAGTGGACAGAAATCTACGGGAGACGAGAGATGCGATGAGATCCGTCGCGCTGATAAACAAACGCACGTGTGTGTTGTATAGTCCGCACGGGGGAGTGGCATGCGCACTTCCGCCTGCGTTCTCAAATCACCGAAAAATCGTCCATTGCGCCTTTAACCGTCCATGGGTGAGTTGTTTTTATCTAAAGATCAGTTGCCAGAAGAAGAGCATTTACCAGAAGATTCCCCTGCGGCCACAACTGCCCCGGGGGCGGACTGACAGAGGAGAGGCTGCCACTCGCCGCTGCTGCGTTCGCCCTGCAGTGCTCAAACACTCCTGAGTCTCGTTACTCACCACTCACTCTCCTCTTAATTAGAAACCCCGACGGGCCCAAAGGTGCACTGACCTTGACCTGTCCAAATTTCCCATCAGCCACCGCTTCCTCTTATCACAGCCGGCGGTGGGCGCGGCTGGAGGCGCGGTGCAGCAGTGTCCGTACGGCCCGTGTGATCCGACCGTATCGCGCATTAGCCGTACGCGGCGGCGGTGAGTAATGGGCTCGGGCTCCTATCGATTTCCACGCCCGGCAAAGGTCCGCCGCGGGTCGCCACTCCGCGGACGTTCCCCGTACGCGCGCTGCTGCTGACCTTGTCCTCTCGCATTAGCCGCTGTTATGATTTACGCGGCACAAATGACTAAGTCTGTGTTTGTGTTGATGACGATAATTAGTGTTTTTTTGAGCGGAGATGGTGGTAGCGAGCGGCGAGCTGTGGCCGCGCTCCGTCTGACCTTTACACAGCACTTTGACCACATTAAGGGTCATAGACGGCTGCGTCCAGTGACAAACTCAGATATCTCCATTTCTGTACCGTCTTTTATTCGTTTATTTGATGTTTTTCTGTGAATTTGGACAGTGGACAGTGACAAACGTGTCAGCAGCAGCTACATTTCGTCCGTCGCTCTAAGTTAAAGCATTAAACATTGAATTAAACAGCAGACATTACAAAAAAAACACTATTTACACTCGACTTCTGCACGTACGGCATTATTAATAACACTACAGTTAATACAGTTGAGGGATTTATTTTAAAAAAGGAATGGAATCAAGTTTTTATTGCTCTAAAATAGATCGGGCTTTTGAAAACATTGCTAGACAAACTGTAGTTTTTCAGATCTGTTCTTGTAAAAACCCTTTTAAGATATATCTACAAATGTTTAAGAACAAACGAGCAACTGTGAAAGAAGGAACTTTTATCCAATCAAATCTAACTGGTCCTTTCCTTGTTCGTTTAGTTCTCACAAACATTTTGACACGTCGCTGATCATTTTCAGGCCTCGCAAAAAGGATCAGATGTTTCGGAGACGCAGACAAAGTGTTGATTTGACAATATGCTTCATGGAGAAAAACAACATGCTCTCCTTAACGAGAAAAACCCCAACTGTAATTAACGTGTCACTTTGTTCACACCAGATAAAGCCAATTAAACGCCAACGACCAACGAACCAGATCTGCTTTTAATTCAAACACTTTCTCATCTCGTGCTGGATGTTCATGCTCGATTAGTGTGACTGGAGTGGGCTTTGAGAAGGGGAACATTCGGGTTCTTCCACACTAAAGTCAATTCGCGCTCCGCTGCTGTCAAGAGTGGCTCTACGGCGTGTCGGTTCCGGATGTAAAGGTCTGTTAAGCACCAAAAGTCATGCTTGAGTCAAACATTACGGTAAACAAACTCTGCTCCGACAAAACCAATTTCAAAGGTAAAATTCAAGAGGAAAAACACGTAGAGAACCAAAAAGTAGGACAAAAGGGACAAAATGGAAACAGAACCAAGAAGGAAGTGTGTTTCTATGCCTCAAACTTTAAACTACACTTTATACAATACATATTCTACTCTCTGTGTTGTTTTTGGCCTTAAAAGTGAGCTTCAGAACCCTCAGTCAGGTGCTCGCTCATCAGGATTGGTGTTAGCACTCCATCTACTGGCAGCGGAGGGGATTGGAAGAAAAGCTAGCTTGCCCCGACATGCTGATGTTAGCACGCAGTTGTCACCTTCTGCCTCATCTCTCAAAGCTCTGAAGCGCAAAGTTCAGCATTTTTGGACCGAACAACTCATTTTAGGTTGTTAAGTTGTCTTTTTACAACTCCCAAACTCGGCGTGGAAAGTGACGTACGACGCATTCTTCTACAAACGAGACCCCGGCTCTCCACCTTTGACAAAACAAATCTGCAAAGCTCAACGCAGTCAGTCAGTTTAGCAAAGTACATGTGTCCATTAACAGAATCCTTTTGTTCCGTGAATCCGACGGTTTAAAACACACTTTGAATAAAACAAAGATACTGCAGGAAACACATCTCCCCCTTCACTCCCACAGACCCTCCCCCTCCTCCTTATCATTATTAACGACAGACTTTCACCTCTAATGATTATAAAGTGCGGGGCGCTCCTCCTTCAGCCTCTCCTCCTCTTCCTCTGCTCTTAACGCTCCCTCTGGGCTTAATAGCGCCGCGCACTTATTCCCCGTAATGGCTGCAATCACGAGACGCGCTTTGATGGGGTTTCCCTGTGAACGGCGCGGGCCCAGCTGTTATCCCCCTCTCCGTGCGTCTAATGTGTTCATAATTCCGCTCCGGCGTAACGCTCTTCCTCCCGGGCGTTTTCATCATTCGCAGACGCAGACGTGGCACGCGGTTTTGTTTTGTGCCGCAATTTAAAAGAATTATCCGAACAGCGGTCCAAAGAGAAAGTTTGTTTTTCAAGTTGCTTTTTCATCAAAGTGAAGATATGTTTGAGTTTAGCTTCGTCTTGTTTAAGTATTCTTTTTGTTTTCTACGACTATTGTTCAAAGAAGTGGCCGATCTGCTTTAGGAAACACACTTTGCTCGTTCTAATTGATCGTCTACATTGTTGAAAGTGTTTTGCATCCAAATATTTCAGAGTCCGGGTCATGTTTCGATGGTAAAATTGTGCAATGATGATTTATATTCGTTATTGTTTATCAAATAACCACCATATTTTCCAGAGTATAAGTCGCACCAGCCGTAAAAATGCATAATAGAGAAGCAAAGAACTTATATAAGTCGCACTGGAGTATGTAATTCGGTTGCAACTGTGAAAATAACAAAGAATATTGCATATAAATCTCTCCAGAGTGTAAGTATAAATATAAATATAAGTTTAAGTTGCACCCCGGGCAAAACTATGAAAAAAGGTGCAACTTATAGTCTGGAAAATACGGTAATAAGGTTCCAGTTTCAGTATGTTAAAATATAATGTGTCTTTTTTATTTTGTATTAAGTATGTACAAAGTATAGTATAAATAATACAAAAAATAAAGTGAATATAAAACAGAACAAGACCAGAGAGAGTCAACACTCCAGCGAAAAGAAAAGAAACTCAAGGCACAAACAAACCAAACGTCCCATTTAGTCCACGATCTTTCGCATTTGTCGCTTTCCCAGTCAAGTCCAAATGTAACTCTTTCCATTTAATGATTGTCCCGTTTAATGTCAGTCCAGTCCTGCGTTTTGTGTCATCCATGTTTTCATCAGGGCCGTTTTCGCCGCTGCCGGAGGACGATGTTCCCGTCGTAACTGTGAGTTGAGCTCTAAAGCCCACGTAGATGGTTCTGAAATCCAGTGGGATGATGGCGGTTTACCTCCTGCTGCCACAGTCTCTCCAACAGCATTTCCTTGTGAATAACGAGCACTTTGACGTGTCTTCTTCAAACAAAACGTTATATTTAGCACTGTCCTTTTAAAAAAGCTGTGCAGAAATGATTGAACGCTGCTGCTGTTTATTCTCTTTAGTCAGATTGTTTTGTTCTTTATTTTATTAATGCTACGACGTCCTGACAAGGAAACGCTTGACGCTCTTTTAAAACCGTCACAAACCAAAGATTTAATCACAACACGTTCAGTCAAATGCAACTTCTTATTTTCCTTCTGTTTGTAAATTGTGTTTTCTAATTTGCCTTTGAAGACGTACGTTTGGTTTGTCAAACGTCGCCGCCGTCCGTTCGATAACTTCGAGTGGACGCCCCCTAGTGGTGAAGGGACAAGCGACAATCAGGGGCCGTTGTGCTCGACACAATATGTTCAAATGGCGCGATAATGACACTATAATGACGTGTAAATGAAGTGTTCCGGGAGGCTAATGCTGCCGCTTTCAAACGCACTTCACTCGCGGAGACGGACGTGCAAAATCAGCTCATTTTAAGCATATTCAGATACTATTTTGCAGATAAATAAAAGTCTAGACGAGTGCGCGTTTGTTTGCTCTTTTTGATTGGACAAATTCAGCCGTCCGCACATTTATGACCGGAGTTTACTGCCTGGATTCTTTTATGGGTTTCATTAAGTTTGTGAGGTCGTTTTCCCGTTCTAAAGACACAATAACTCGACTGGAAATTGTGCATCGCTATTGGAAACGGTTCTCACCTAAAACTGGTGCACAAACGACACAGCGGTTGCTACAATGCGGACGGAGAATATTAATATATCAGTACAGACAGAGGATTCACAAAGTATGGATCCTCACGCTGTATAATTGATGGTTAAATTTGATTTTTTGACATTATTTGAGTCATTTTTGAAGTAAAATGAAGGGATTAATTGACATTTTTGATAATACCTGATAATAGTGAATCCTAGTTGTTGTTTTCCTCTCAGCTTTGTGATAATATGACAAATAAATAGCTGCAAAAAGGCTTTATTTATGTTTGGGTTTCATGCAAATGACCTTCAAAGAGTTAAAATCCATTCAAGGTCGAGTTAATGTGTCCACTTTAACCAAACACTTTACTCTTCTTTTTGTTTCAATCAAGCGTGTTTATGGCTAGTTTCTTATTTGAAGTCTAATTATGGTGAATTAGACAAAAATGGGTCTAATACACGATTGATTCTGACCGTGAATATCAGTCCTGGGTAGTAGTAGTAGTAGTAGTAGTAGTAGTAGTAGTAGTAGTAGTAGTAGTAGTAGTAGTAGTAGAACAGTTGTTGCGCTATAATAAAATCTAATATATAATCTAATATAATTCAGTTTATCGTCGACCAAACCAAAGAACGGCGACTCAAACTGCACTCAAGCATAATAGCATAATATATTAAGCATAAAGCTTAATATATAAGATTATATCAGATTTATTTCATTACTTGCTTGCAGTAAAACACAAATCTGTTTTCATACACATATCATATTAAAAGAGACAGAATAAGACAGATTAGTGTAATAAATAAACCGGTTTAACGTTTAGAGTTCAAATTTAGTCCGCGGGAGCGACACTTGACCCACTTTAATGTGATTAATGTGAACAAAGCGACGGCGTCCGGCTTCATTTGCCACGGGAAAGTAAATTAATAACGTGCGGTGCGACTTTGAGCATCTGGAGAAGCGCTTTAAAAGACTAATGCAATTATTCAATGTCTCTGCGTCGTCCTCGTGCTCCGCGCATCACCCGGCGACACTCTGTATTTCAACCTTCCTGGATTACACCCACGCGGTTTTTAAGCTCGTCCAAATCCACAAAGATGATGCGTTTTCTCTCCTCGCTCCAGCTCGCGGCCGTTAGAGGATCTTCGTTAACTTCAGTGGTTTTTATCCGCAGCGGGACGCCGCGCTGACGCAACGACCTGACACCTAAACGCGCAGAACCCCCGAAAAACCAGCCAACCGAGTCCGAATCCAACACCCCAGTGCCAAAAGGGACGACTGGGAATGCAAAAACCTGAGTCTAATCCAGCGACTTTGATCGTCTCTTTGCACTGCTTTGCAATTCGACGATAGGCCACGAGCTTTCAGAGCGAAGCGGCGCAGGACAAGCTCAAACGTCTCGCTCTTTTTACGACCGAGATCTAAGAAAGGCGGTCTCCTCTCGGCTGAACGTCGTCACTCCGGGCGGTTTGTGTCGGTCACGTATAATCGGAACCCGGCTCCGACCGAAGCAGAAGCGCAGATTGAAGAGAGACGCGGTATACTCAGGCGGAAGTATAAACCGTGACAACCAATGACAAAGAAGAGGCTGAACTGAAGCTGTTTTTGCTGTGAGTACTTCTGATATAGAGCTCAACAGCGATTTTGACTTATATTCACTCTATTTATAAGAGTTGTCGCAAGAACTGCCACTGCACTGTTTATAATCACCATAGCAACAGCTGATGAAGTAAGTTTTGAAGACGTTCTGCTACACGTGTGACTGGAAGTTTTTCTCAGTGTAATAGAAACATCCAACTAAGACATTTAAAAACCACGGCCATATTTTAGTTTTAGGCTTTAAAATCTGTCTCTGAAATTTTAAAACCGTCGCGAGATTTGGCAGAATTCGAGCTTTTAAACGTCTTTAGTGACAGCAAAAGCGTGATCAACATAATCCTAACCCTGTTTCAGATATTTGTAGTGCAAGAGCCTACCACTCCTACTACTTCTAAATACTACACATTTTGTATTTATTTCTTTATTTGGTTATGTTAATGAACATACCGGACTGTAGACGTGGGCTTGTTTCCATCTGTTTTGCACATATTTTGTAGTGGTAGAGGCAAAGCAGCGCCCGAAAGAAACGTACGCAGACACGGGGAGAACATGCAAACCTCTGCGCAGAGCGACACTGCGGCACGTGCAGTACCCGGAGCGAACAGCAGGGGCTTTCCCGGCTGGGAGTGTCTACAGAGCCGCGGCGCAAAGATGAAACTGCTGGGCTATTTGACCGTGCCGGGTTAAGGTTAAGGTTAAGGTTAGGGTTAGGGTTAAGGTTAAGGTTAGGGTTAAGGTTAGGGTTAGGGTTAGGGTTAGGTTTAGGGTTAGGGTTAAGGTTAGGGTTAAGGTTAGGGTTAAGGTTAAGGTTAAGGTTAAGGTTAGGGTTAGGGTTAGGGTTAGGGTTAAGGTTAGGGTTAAGGTTAAGGTTAGGGTTAGGGTTAAGGTTAGGGTTAAGGTTAAGGTTAAGGTTAGGGTTAGGGTTAGGGTTAAGGTTAGGGTTAAGGTTAGGGTTAAGGTTAAGGTTAGGGTTAGGGCTAGGGTTAGGGTCAGGGTTAAGGTTAGGGTTAGGGTTAAGGTTAGGGTTAAGGTTAGGGTTAGGGTCAGGGTTAGGGTCAGGGTTAAGATTAGGGTTAGGGTTAAGGTTAGGGTTAGGGTTAAGGTTTGGGTTAGGGTTAGTGTCAGGGTTAGGGTTAAGGTTAGGGTTAGGGTTAGGGTTAAAGTTAGGGTTAGGGTTAAGGTTAGGGTTAAGTTTAAGGTTAGGGTTAGGGTTAGAGTTAGGGTTAGGGTTAGGGTTAGGGTTAAGGTTAGGGTTAGGGTTAGGGTTAGCCATGAGGCTATTTGACCGCGCCGCGGCTCTGTAGCCACGGCCTTCCCGGCGACACTCCGGCCATTCCCGCCCCGTCCAAAGCACGCTCCCAATGTGCCTCTGCTGCCGCCACGTGTCCCGAATACTGAGCGACGCCGACAGGGAGATCAGTGCCGTATCCCCGGGCAACGCTGAGCCGTATCCAGGGGCGACGCAGGTAACAGAAGGATAAGCTCTGAGGTGGCGGGACACAGGGCTCTCCAGTGAAGAACACACACACTCAGAGGCTTCGTGGAGGTGAGAGGGAGGTTTAGGACGGAACAGTCACACATCACAAAAATCACTCTCTACAAATGTGATCATGGCAAGGTAAGGCAAGGCAAGTTTATTTGTAGAGCACATTTCATACACAAGGCAATTCAAAGTGCTTCACAGCAGGAACAATGCATTCAAATCACAAAGAAATTACAGAAACAGAAATACAATAAAATTAACTAAATTAAAAATTATGACTGATTACTGATTTTCTAAACTAATAAAATCACAAACAAAAGAGAAGAGTGCAAAGAAAAAAATCCTTTCAGTCATATGCGCAGCTAAACAAAACTGTTTTTAGCTTAGATTTGAACATTGTCAGAGTAGAAGCCTGTCTCACATCTTCAGGAAGACTGTTCCAGATTTTAGCTGCATAAAACTGAAACGCAGATTCCTCATGTTTTGTCCTGACTCTGGGCACCAGCAAGAGGCCGGTCCTAGCGTTTCTGTCACAAATATTATCAACATGGACGTTGAAATCACCTGTAATGACCAAACCATCAAAGTCTGTGCATACGACTGAAAGCATCTCAGTAAAATCATCAATAAAACTTTGGCAGTGCTGGGGAGGCTTGTATAAAACAATGAAGAGAATGGATGGAGACCGTTTTAGCTCCATTTTAAAGGATACATACTCAAATGATGAAAACACCCCAAAAGACAACCTGCGAGTAATTATTTCATCTCTAAAGACAGCACAGACTCCACCCCCTTTTTTGTTTTCTCGTGTTTCAGATTCAAACTTAAAGTTGGGTGGAGCACATTCTATCAGAACTACATTTCCTGTGTTTTTGTCAAGCCATGTTTCAGTTAAAAACATAAAATCAAGATTATAAGAAGAAATAAAATTATTAATTAAGAGAGATTTGTTACATAAGGATCTGACATTTAGCACAGCAAGTTTCAGACTAGTTTCAGTGGGACTGGGCTTTATCTTTTCACAGGGAATATGAATCACATTTCTCAGATTGGGCCTGACTCGCATTTTGTTTTTCCATCTGTGTGATGATGTGACTACAGAAATAGCACTAGGGGGGGCTCTTTTTACATAGGGCCCCGAGTTGGTTTGATTTTTAATGTGACAATAAGTCCCGGCAACGCTGAGACCCAGTGCATCCTAGCTATGGGAGATACCAGGTAAAAGGCGAGGTTGGATGGGTGGTGGGGCTTTTGTAGCCAAGGAGAGTTTGGGACCAGGTGAGAGGCGAGGGGGGATGGGTGGTGGGGCTTTTGTTGGTGTAGTCGGCATAGCCCTTGCTATATTGGGCGTGAGTGGAGCCATCTTAATGCCTGATTTGATCAGACTTTCAAAATGGCTGGGAAGGCCCATGGGTGAGAGTGGAGATGAGAAGGAGAATGATGAATCTTTATTGGGAGTAGATGTTGCAGGGGGAACCCAGGGCTGGTGTGAAGGCAGGGGCGATGACAGGGATGTTGTTGGGCTTGTCACAGATGGGTCCAAGGCCTTTGAAGATTGTTCCTTTGCTTGAGGCGGTGGAGGTGAATGTGGAGCAGCTGGAGCTGAATCCTTTGCTGGTGGTGGTGGAGCAGCTGCTGATGAATCCTTTGGTGGAGGCTGAGGTTGTGGTGCTTTTGATGTTGAAACATTGGCTCGGTCTCTGGCTGAGGGAGCAGGAATTCTTCTCTCATTCCTCTCTTCTCTAACTATCTGCTCAGGACCCTGTCCAGGCCCCGTCCAATGCCTCAGAGCGTGGAGCAGGTTCTCTGTCAGCACCCTCACTCCACCTCTGCATAGGTGGGGGCCATTTCTCTTAAACAGGTCCTCTCGTTTCCAGAATAGATAGAAGTTCTCAATGTAGTGTAGTCCTCTCGGGGAACACTCTTTGGACAGCCATGTGTTCAGCTGAAGAAGCCGGCTAAACTTGTTTATCCTCTTGTCGATGTTTGGAAGAGGTCCACTTATGAAAGTTTTGATTTCCATTTTATCAAGCACGTGGAATAACTTCAAGAAGTCTTTTTTCAAAACTTCAGTCTGTTCCCGCCGCATGTCCACTGCACCCACGTGCACAATCAGCTGTTTAGCTCCTCCATGCTTAGCCATAATATTTGGAAGGAGTGACGTTATCTCAGAAACAGTGGCGCTTGGAAAAGAATGTGTGTTTATCTTTTCATGCGTCACGTGACTTATCGCGCCGTCCCCAACTAAAACAATCTTGACCTTGGCTCCTGGCACAGATCCTCCTCGCTATATTTTGGCCACGTCATCTTTCCTTTTTTCATTTAATTCCATCTCTGAAAGTGGTAAAAATCTGTTGGTGAGCTGTATTTTAGGTGACTTCACGTTATCTTTGTATCGTTTAGGCTTTGCTCCAAGTTTGTTCCAAGAAACAGCCTGGTCTTTCTGGTTTTTAGACAGTTTTGGAAACGACACAGAGTCACTGCGGTTTAGGTTGAAAGTAGCAGTTTTTCTTGTAAAAAGTGTGCTCTTCTTACCGTCGGTTGACACAGGAATGGTATCGTGAAGAACTTTTTCAGATTCCAAAACAAATATCCGTGTTTTCAGCTCATTAATTTCTTGTTGATATTTCCGACAGCGTTCACAGTCTTTCTCCCTTCTTCTCCCGGACATGTCGCTGGCGTCAGATATGTCGTTAAAACTGGAAAAATGTTCTTAAAATCCTTGGTTTACTTGAAAAAGTCTAAAGCAAAAATGTTTGGAAGACAAAAACTGATTAAAAAGCAAAATAAATAAGGAAAGCAGCGATAGCAAGCGGAGCGAGCAAAAAAACGTGTGCACTCTTCGGAAGCACTCTCCTAATTTATAAGAACAAAGAGACAAAGACGTATTTCGCTTTTGTCTGCAGTATAAAGGTACGATCCGTGACACTCGTGGGTCGGTATTATACTTATATATTATTTAATTTGCAGTAATTATAAAAAAAAATAACTTCTCGTCAAGAGAAAAACAGTCTGCCGACGTTCTGAAAACTGCAGCGCCGCGATCACGGTCATCACAACAAAAGACGGCCTCGACCGCTGAATCACTCGTGCCTCATCGTTTACGGAAGAACACGACATACAAGAGCGCAACGTCAGTGAAGAGCGGTGTGCGTGTTTGGGGGGTCGATGGTGGAGAAGAACGGGCACTCAAACATGCATAAATAAACTTCTGCACTTGTACTTCTACTTGTACTTCTACTTCAACTGACTGAAGTATAATGTGGTCACTGGTATGATTGAAGAAGCACAAATAAAGCTAGTGGTTTAAGGTCTATTTTGCGAATTAAAGCCCTTCAATAACAGTCTCAGAACTTGGCCGATAAAACGTTGTCAGGAGAAAATAGATTAAGTGTCAAATTGAAAATAAAGATCCTAAAAATGGAAAGTAGCTTCATCTTTTTGTGTCGTGAGTTGCATTTAAATATGGAGGCTAACCAGTCTGCCACCACACAAGACTACGTTCACACTTGCCCTGGTTTAGTCCTGGTTTGAGCCCACTTTAGTCCTGATGCAGACCTGGTTTAGTCCTGGTTTAAGCTCAGTTTGGTCCTGATGCAGACCTGGTTTAGTCCTGGTTTAAGCTCAGTTTAGTCCTGATGCAGACCTGCTTTAGTCCTGGTTTGAGATCAGTTTAGTCATGATTCAGACCTGGTTTGAGATCAGTTTAGTCCTGATGCAGAGCTGGTTTGGTCCTGTTCTAGTCCTGATTTAGATCTTGGTTTATTACCGTGAAGCCGCACTTGTCATAACGGACGCACATTTCACACGACATTCCTACGAGCAGGAAACACTTGAGCAATCTACCTCTGCTTCCGAAGAGTGCACACGCTTTTTTGCTCGCTCCGCTTGCTATCGCTGTTTTCCTTATTTATTTTGCTTTTTAATCAGTTTTGTGATCCAAACATTTTTGCTTTTGATTTTTTCAAGTAAACCAAGGATTTTAAGAAAATTTTTCCAGTTTTAACGACATATCTGACGCCAGCGACATGTCCGGGAGAAGAAGGGAGAAAGACTGTGAACGCTGTCGGAAATATCAACAAGAAATTAATGAGCTGAAAATACGGATATTTGTTTTGGAATCTGAAAAAGTTCTTCACGATACCATTCCTGTGTCAACCGACGGTAAGAAGAGCACACTTTTTACAAGAAAAACTGCTACTTTCAACCTAAACCGCAGTGACTCTGTGTCGTTTCCAAAACTGTCTAAAAACCAGAAAGACCAGGCTGTTTCTTGGAACAAACTTGGAGCAAAGCCTGAACGATACAAAGATAACGTGAAGTCGCCTAAAATACAGCTCACCAACAGATTTTTACCACTTTCAGAGATGGAATTAAATGAAAAAAGGAAAGATGACGTGGCCAAAATACAGCGAGGAGGATCTGTGCCAGGAGCCAAGGTCACGAAGATTGTTTTAGTTGGGGACGGCGCGTTAAGTCACGTGACGCATGAAAAGATAAACACACATTTTTTTCCAAGCGCCACTGTTTCTGAGATAACGTCACTCCTTCCAAATATTATGGCTAAGCATGGAGGAGCTAAACAGCTGATTGTGCACGTGGGTGCAGTGGACATGCGGCGGGAACAGACTGAAGTTTTGAAAAAAGACTTCTTGAAGTTATTCCACGTGCTTGATAAAATGGAAATCAAAACATTCATAAGTGGACCTCTTCCAAACATCGACAGGAGGATAAACAAGTTTAGCCGGCTTCTTCAGCTGAACACATGGCTGTCCAAAGAGTGTACCACTAGAGGACTACACTACATTGAGAACTTCTATCTATTCTGGAAACGAGAGGACCTGTTTAAGAGAAATGGCCCCCACCTATGCAGAGGTGGAGTGAGGGTGCTGACAGAGAACCTGCTCCACGCTCTGAGGCATTGGACTGGGCCTGGACAGGGTCCTGAGCAGATAGTTAGAGAAGAGAGGAATGAGAGAAGAATTCCTGCTCCATCAGCCAGAGACCGAGCCAATGTTTCAACATCAAAAGCACCACAACCTCAGCCTCCACCAAAGGATTCATCAGCAGCTGCTCCACCACCACCAGCAAAGGATTCAGCTCCAGCTGCTCCACATTCATCTCCACCGCCTCCAGCAAAGGAACAATCTTCAAAGGCCTTGGACCCATCTGTGACAAGCCCAATAACATCACTGTCATCGCCCCTGCCTTCACACCAGCCCTGGGTTCCCCCTGCAACATCTACTCCCACTAAAGATTCATCATTCTCCTTCTCATCTCCACTCTCACCCATGGGCCTTCCCAGCCATTTTGAAAGTCTGATCAAATCAGGCATTAAGATGGCTCCACTCACGCCCAATATAGCAAGGGCTATGTCTTCCCTGCACAAGCCGACTACACCAACAAAAGCCCCACCACCCATCCCCCCTCGCCTCTCACCTGGTCCCAAACTCTCCTTGGCTACAAAAGCCCAACCACCCATCCAACCTCGCCTTTCACCTGGTATCTCCCATAGCTAGGATGCACTGGGTCTCAGCGTTGCCGGGACTTATTGTCACATTAAAAATCAAACCAACCCGGGGCCCTATGTAAAAAGAGCCCCCCCTAGTGCTATTTCTGTAGTCACATCATCACACAGATGGAAAAACAAAATGCGAGTCAGGCCCAATCTGAGAAATGTGATTCATATTCCCTGTGAAAAGATAAAGCCCAGTCTCACTGAAACTAGTCTGAAACTCGCTGTGCTAAATGTCAGATCCTTATGTAACAAATCTCTCTTAATTAATAATTTTATTTCTTCTTATAATCTTGATTTTATGTTTTTAACTGAAACATGGCTTGACAAAAACACAGGAAATGTAGTTCTGATAGAATCTGCTTCACCCAAATTTAAGTTTGAATCTGAAACACGAGAAAACAAAAAGGGGGTGGAGTCTGTGCTGTCTTTAGAGATGAAATAATTACCCGCAGGTTGTCTTTTGGGGTGTTTTCATCATTTGAGTATGTATCCTTTAAAATGGAGCTAAAACGGTCTCCATCCATTCTCTTCATTGTTTTATACAAGCCTCTCCAGCACTGCCAAAGTTTTATTGATGATTTTACTGAGATGCTTTCAGTCATATGCACAGACTTTGATGGTTTTGTCATTACAGGTGATTTCAATGTGCATGTTTATAATATTTGTGACAGAAACGCTAAAGAGCTTGATGCTGTCCTTGAAACCTTCAGTCTTACTCAGCATGTGAGAGGCCCCACCCACAGCAAAGGACACACTCTAGATCTCATAATTACAAAGGGGGTAAATATTTCAAATGTTAATGTGATCGATGTTGCTCTGTCTGATCATTTCTGTGTCTTCTTTGACCTGTCTGTTTCTCCCAAACCCCCGGTTGGTCCTGCAGTTGTTCAGAGGAGACACATAAGTGATGGCACAGGTGCACTGTTTATGGAAATGATAAACTTTGAAAATGTCTCATGTTCTAATGTAAATGATTTGTTGAACTCTGTTACATCTAGTGTTTTGAATGTTCTGGACACCATTGCCCCTATAAAGGCTAAAATGGTTAAAAATAAGCAGAAGGCGCCGTGGAGAAATGATGATTCGGTCAGGGCACTGAAAAGGGAGTGCCGCAGGGCCGAACGGAAATGGCGCAAGTCAAAGCTCCAGGTTCAAAAAGAGATTTACAAAGAAAAGCTGAACATGTACAACCTAATCTTATGTAGAACTAGGGAAAGATATTTTTCTGAAATAATTGGAAGCTGCAGTAACAACTCGCGTGTCCTGTTTGCCACAGTAAACAGATTAACAAACCCTCCAGCTCAGCTGCCGTTAGAACTCATTTCCACATCCAAGTGTAATGAGTTTGCATTATTCTTTAATGACAAAGTTCAGGGCATTAAAAATGCTATAAATCCCACAATGCAAAAAATTACCCTAAAACCACCAAGACACTTAGAGCTAACTCACTTTGCACCAGTAACTGACAAAACTGTCCATGAGATCATCACCAGTCTGAGTTCATCTACATGCTGCCTTGATGTGTTACCCACCAAATTTCTAAAGTCTGTGCTGAACAGTTTGTTAGCACCATTCACTCACATAGTTAACATGTCGCTTCAATCTGGAACATTCCCAATGTCTTTGAAAACTGCGGTCATAAAGCCTCTCCTAAAGAAGAGCAGTCTTGATGCCGCAGTACTGAGTCATTACCGGCCCATCTCTAATCTACCATTTTGGGGCAAAGTCCTTGAAAAGGTTGTTTTCACAGATTTCCTCTTAATAAACAACTCATTTGATGTTTTTCAGTCAGGTTTTAGACCTCATCACAGCACTGAGACTGCTCTTGTCAAGGTGACAAATGACATCCGCCTGAACACTGACACGGGCAAAGCCTCAGTCTTAATTCTGTTAGATCTGAGTGCTGCTTTTGACACTGTCGATCATGGGATTCTCTTACAGAGACTAGAGGACTGGGTGGGCATCACTGGCACTGCCCTAAACTGGTTAAGGTCCTATCTGGAAGACAGGAAGTACTTTGTTGAAATTGGTAGCTGTGTCTCAGACCACATGACCCTGACCTGTGGAGTGCCCCAAGGGTCAGTCCTGGGTCCCCTTCTGTTCAACCTCTACATGCTGCCGTTAGGTCAGTTGATACGCAGTGAAAATGTGTCCTATCACAATTGTGACCGGCCGTATGAAACCCAGTTACATGTCTACCCGGAGACATTTTGAGTTATTCACAGATTCTGAAAGTGTGAATTCAAAGCTTCCCAATGATGTTTCACTCATGTAGATCTGATACGCAGTGAAAATGTGTCCTATCACAATTATGCAGACGACACTCAGATCTATGTTTCACTGTCGGCAGGTGACTATGGACCAGTAGATTCACTCTGTCACTGCATCCAACAGATCAGTGTGTGGATGCAAAACAACTTTCTCCAGCTGAACTCAGACAAGACTGAAATAATCGTTTTTGGCCCACAGAAACAAAGAGAAAGTGTTAGCGGTCACCTCCAGAGTCTCGCTCTAAAACCTACAAACCAAATTAGAAATCTGGGGGTAATAATGGACTCAGACTTGAACTTTAATAGCCACATCAAATCAATAACATCAGCAGCTTTTTACCATCTAAAAAACATTGCCAAAATCAAAAATATACTGTCAAAACCAGATTTAGAGAGACTTATCCACGCGTTTGTCTCCAGTAGATTAGACTACTGTAACGGCCTGCTCACTGGGCTCTCCAAACGAGATGTAAAACAGCTGCAGTACATCCAGAACGCTGCTGCTCGGGTCCTGACTAGAACCAGGAAGTATGATCACATTAGTCCTGTTCTCAGGTCTCTGCACTGGCTCCCTGTGGCTCAGAGAATAGACTTTAAAGCAGCTCTGCTTGTGTACAAGTCTCTCCATGGCCTAGCACCAAAGTACATCTTGGATATGTTAGTGCCATATGAACCATCTCGGACTCTGAGGACCTCAGGGACCGGCCTCCTGCTGGTGCCCAGAGTCAGGACAAAACATGGGGAATCTGCGTTTCAGTTTTATGCAGCTAAAATCTGGAACAGTCTTCCTGAAGATGTGAGACAGGCTTCTACTCTAACAATGTTCAAATCTAAGCTAAAAACAGTTTTGTTTAGCTGTGCATATGACTGAAAGGATTTTTTTCTTTGCACTCTTCTCTTTTGTTTGTGATTTTATTAGTTTAGAAAATCAGTTGGATTGATAATTTTTAATTTAGTTAATTTTATTGTAGTTAATTTTTATCTTTGCACTCTTCTCTTTTGTTTGTGATAGTATTAGTTTAGAAAATCAGTTGGATTGATAATTTTTAATTTAGTAAATTTTATTGTATTTCTGTAATTTCTTTGTGATTTGAATGCGTTTTTCCTGCTGTGTAAAGCACTTTGAATTGCCTTGTGTATGAAATGTGCTCTACAAATAAACTTGCCTTGCCTTGCCTTGAGCGATAGATTGTTAGAGTTAGATTGTTGATGGTTGTGGCAGATTCGCAGACTTCTTGATTAGTGCTTCCCGTATCGCCAGCGCGGCAGTAATCACCAAATCACCTGCGGACGTCTGATTAGAACGACTCCACGCCGCCGCCTCAGAGTCAGGACTGAACCCAACACAAGCTCCGGCTTTTAACTTTAAAGCGCTCAGACGAAATGAACAAGCACAGAGAAGAGATGTTTATGAGGATTTGACCTATTTACCCATTATTCAGCATTTACTTACCGAATAGTTAGGGTGCACAGTGGCAAAGGCGGTTAGCGCTCTTTCCTCCCAAGAAGGACCAGACCAACATCACATGATCTCTCTGGGTGGAGTCTGCATGTTCTCCCCGTGTTACCGTGGGTTCTCTCCATGTTCTCCGGCTCCTCCCACTCTAAATTGGCCCTAGTGAATGAATGTGAGAGTGAATGGCTGTAATGTCTATATCTCTATGTTGGCCCTGCGAAGAGTTGCCCACTGTCCAGGGTGTACCCCGCCTAAAGCTCAAAGTCACTGGGATAGGCTCCAGACCCAGAAAGGGAACAAGCGGTAGAAAATGGATGGATGGATGGATAGTTTGGGTTGTTTGAGCGAAGATTGTCTCCGTAATCACTGAACTCTCATAAATAGTGCAGTGGACGCCCATCGTAAAACAGGAAGTAGAACTGAAGTCTAATATAATTGATGTGCTTTAGTGATCAGTTTAACCCAAATGCTTCATCTGTACCTTGAACTTCTCTGTTTTGAGGCAGTGAAGTTGGAACCTTGTGCATGAATGGACATAGATTTCTTCTTTTTCCTGTAATCGTTGGAAATCCCGCTCTCTTCACCACAGGCCCTGGTCTAATGAAACTGAAATGGCCCCGTTTGAATCCTCTCAGATGAAGAATGCATTTGGATTGTTGCGTCCTGTCTTTCACACAGGGCTGGATATGCAAATTCCACTTCCTTGTGTGGCCTCGTTAGTGGCGTTTTCAAAGGGATTAGTGACCCAGGCTGAACTCTGGGCGACTTTTCTGTTTCAAGTCCAGAAATGAAATGAAGACTCCGGGATTAGGCGCCTCAGAGTCCCACTGCAGCGTCTGTCTGACACTTCAGAAGTCACTTCAACGAGAGTCGCCGTGGGGATCAGGAGCGCAAGGAAAACTGGATTACGTTTGTTTATTATGGAGCTGGTTTCTTCAAGTCAAGATTTGAGTAGTCACACTCACGTATTTTTGTTCAACTCCAAGACGCCTAGATTTTGTCCGAGTCAAATCCGAGTCCCGTCCTTAGATCTCCCAGTGCAAGTCCGAGTCCGAGTCAAGTCTGAGTCAAGTTCAAGTCAAGTCCAGGTCAAGTCCAAGTCTGAGTCAAGTCCGAGTCAGGTCCGAGTCACGTCCTTAGATCTCCCAGTGCAAGTCCGAGTCAAGTCTGAGTCAAGTCAAGTTCAAGTCAAGTCTAAGTCAAGTTCTTAGATCTCCCTGTGTAAGTCCAGGTCTGAGTCAAGTCTGAGTCAAGTTCAAGTCAAGTCCAGGTCAAGTCCAAGTCTGAGTCAAGTCCGAGTCAGGTCAAGTCCAAGTCTGAGTCAAGTCCAAGTCAAGTCCGAGTCAAGTCTGAGTCACGTCCTTAGATCTCCCAGTGCAAGTCCAAGTCAGAGTCAAGTCTGAGTCAAGTCAAGTTCAAGTCAAGTCCAAGTCAAGTTTTTAGGTCTCCCAGTGTAAGTCCAGGTCTGAGTCAAGTCAGAGTCAAGTCTGAGTCAAGTCTAAGTCAAGTCAGAGTCAAGTCAGAGTCAAGTCCTTAGATCTCCCAGTGCACGTCCAAGTCTTAATTGTTTGAGATTTTGGTCTGAGTTGAGTCATTACCTCCAAAGCCAACTGAGTCCAGTTTAAGCAAAGAGTCTTTAGATGATGTTTGTGCTGTGTGGGATCCAGAATAAACTGTGTGGGATCCAGAATAAACTGTGTGGGATCCAGAATAAACTGTGTGGGATCCAGAATAAACTGTGTGGGATCCAGAATAAACACTTTCTTTATGAAAAGTGAAAACATGCCTCATATGTAAAACCCTCCAGCTTCAGTCCTGAACAAGACCAGGACAAAGCTCTGGAGGCGGGTCAATTCTGATATATTTGGACCATGCATGTCCCTGATTGGCTGATGCACCTGTCAATCCTGCTCCTCTGAACTCGGGCAGATGAAACACCAACAGAACTAAAGCTCATCGACTGTTCTGGGAAGAATCAGTATTAGTTTGTACCCCAAGGACACAAATTTACAAATGAGCCTGTAATTCACACAATTTGAATATTTTATAGTCATTCCACATAGGTTTTTCTTTGTGTCTAAAATTGCTAAATCGATTGTGTGATATTTGCCAAGACCCAAACAAATGCTCGTCCTCTGTCGGTCTGTGGGGAAGTACGACTCAGCTTTTCTCCTTGTATTTCCCTAGAAAGTCAATGTACTAAAACACTGCAAAGCCTCGAAGTTTAAACACCAAAGGATTCAGAAGCAGCTTCAGTTTGAATCATCTCAGTCCAGGCGATGTCGGATGAACCAGAATGGTAAAAATGTATGAAAAGAAAGCAGACTCAAACAGAGCAGCGACGGACAACATCCTGACAGGGGATATTTGCCTTTACAAATCTCCCTCCTCCTTCTTTCCCCACACGACTCACTTCCGTACCTGCCAGGGGTTCAGGCGGCCATGTTCATCCCTTCCATTATTGTGCGTCTGTCTTTGCCCCAGGTCGTGTTGTCAAGCTCAGATATGCAATTTCCATCTTTGTTCCACCTGTCTCCGTGTTGTTTTCTTCTTCCTAAAAGTGTCGGCGTTTCCCTCGCGCCGTTTCGTCTGGGAAGGACGTGCGAACGCGAATCGTGCACCTAAAGCAGACGGATTAAACCAGGTGTGAATTTAAATGTTCACAGACCCCGGGGCACCAGCGCGGCGAGAGGGCCCGAAAACAAGACCTTACACTTTCAAACAAGAAGAAGAAGTCACGTGCTTTGAAGACGTACAACTACAGAAGACGTGCAGCTACAGAAGACGTGCAGCTACAGAAGACGTGCAGCTACAGAAGACGTGCAGCTACAGAAGACGTGCAGCTACAGAAGAAGTACAGCTACAGAAGACGTGCAGCTACAGAAGACGTGCAGCTACAGAAGACGTGCAAGACGTACAGCTACAGAAGACGTACAGCTACAGAAGACGTGCAGCTACAGAAGACGTGCAGCTACAGAAGACGTGCAGCTACAGAAGAAGTACAGCTACAGAAGACGTACTGCTACAGAAGACGTGCAGCTCCAGAAGACGTACAACTACAGAAGAAGTTCAACTACAGAAGACGTACTACTACAGAAGACGTGCAGCTACAGAAGAAGTACAACTACAGAAGATGTACAACTACAGAAGACGTACAACTACAGTAGACGTACAACTACAGAAGACGTACAACTACAGAAGACGTACAACTACAGAAGACGCACAACTACAGAAGACGCACAACTACAGAAGACGCACAACTACAGAAGACGTACAGCTACAGAAGACGTACAGCTACAGAAGACGCACAGCTACAGAAGACGTACTACTACAGAAGACGCACAGCTACAAAAGACATACAGCTACAGAAGACGTACAACTACAGAAGACATACAACTACAGAAGACGTCCGACTACAGAAGACATAAAACTACAGAAGACATACAACTACAGAAGACATACAACTACAGTAGGTGGCGGTAATGTAACACTTGGATACCAACCGCCATAAAACACCAAAGAAGAACAAGGAGAAGAAGAAGGTAGAAGTCTAGAGAATAGAGTCCGAGCAATAAAGTCTTAAGTCTAAGATGTCCAACTACAGGAAGAAGATGTGGACTGAGACGGTTTGTCATAATCCAAACTTAAGTTATGTAGTTTTATTTCATCAAGCGCCACAAACTCTTACTCATGACGGCAACAAACTTAGAAAATAGAGCTGAAAGTAAGGCAGAGGAAGCACAGGTTGATCTTTAATGGCTCCGCCTTCTACTCTGACACATGACCCTGAGGTGTTGGATGTTTGGACAAATGGCCGTTCCCGTGGCGTCCTTGGGGTGAGAGCGCAGAGCAACAACGACTGAAATGTAAACGCCGCATCACCTTTGGCCCTTCCTCTTCCTCGCGAAAGAGAGCGCACACGACCGATCAGCGCTTCTGCGTGACCTACGACCTCAACCACGCGTAACGTTCCGTGTGTGCTGTGGGCGAGGCCTTTATTTAGCCGCAGTTCTGCCCGAGATTGGCCCATTTCAAACCAGGCAGAAACGTGGTCTAAAATGTGGTTTTCTTTACAGATGTCTTTAATGGAAGCGTGTTACAGTTCATTTAATATTTCCTTCATTGTTTTAACCATAAAGCAACAACCGGACGAGTTGAAGAAGCACCAGAGTCACCACTGCACGGCCCTATCCCTGACTTTTTACAGAATAAAAGTCCACATTAAAGACCAGGCGAATAACGTATTTTCCGGACTATGAGTTGCACCTTTTTTCATAGGTTTGGCCGGGGTGCAACTTATACTTATATTTATACTCATATACTTATACTCCGGAGCGACTTATATGTGAAATTATTAGTTATTTTCACACTTGCAACTGCGTTTCATACTCCAGTGCGACTTATATATGTTTTTTTCCTTCCCTATCATGCATTTTTTGGCTGGTGCAACTTATAGTCTAGAAAATGCGGTAACTATTTGTTCTAAAGCAACAGTGCAGAAATAACCATAGTTTATTTGGATCTAAAAAAAGGTGTATTTACTTACTTTGCAAAACCAGACATCGTTTATGTTTTCTTTCCTGTTTGTCGCCTTCTTAACTTTGGAATCTGGACTGGAAGTGTGAAATAGACTCATTCTGGTGGAGGTCAGCACAGTGGGAGGAGACAGGAGCAGGGGCGGACACAGGAGGCGGGGCTTATGGTATCCGAAAGCCCCGGAAGCGCTGTATCTTTTTTTATTCGACTATATATCGTTTTTAATGTATTTATTGTTCATTAAAATACTTTGATTAAACATTACTTTGGCTTTTGAAATACTGAAGATTCCTAACTAGTGTTAACCAGAGATATTTGTCATTGCGTTCAAATCCGACATTCGACAAAACCGGCCCGGGCTTTGGCACAACAACACTAATGACTCACAATTACCATATTTTTCCAGACTATAAGCCGCAGCGTAAGCCTTGAAGTGTCGTTCAAAGCACTCAACAAATCCTCAGGTTTAGTCTCCAAAGCTCGGTAAAACACACGATGAGTTCATCAGTGGCGTGCGGTCAAGGCAATCAAGGCGCGCGGTGATTGCCCGACAACATCGAAACGTACAGTGTGTCACTAACGTATTTAAATCGCTCAGAATCATAATCAAACGGGGCAAAAATGTGAACATAATCTCCAAACCGACTTGCATAAATATGGCACGGGTTCAGGCCAGAGGGTGGCGCTGTGGACAAACAGGGAAGCCAAGATGGCGCCGAGCATGTGCAGAAGAAGAAGTGCACGTGCAAACTGAGCAGAGATTCTTTATAAATGTAGCAGAGATTCTAAACGTAGAGAAAGAGAGAGTAGGTAGTGGGTAAAACTGTTGGATAAAACGACCCAGTTCACTCCAACAAAATTAAGTTTGCTATCTTAAGTTCTGGAGCAGGACCACGCCCCTTTTCACGCCCCTTTCTGCGGCTACACTATTTAAGCATCCATATCACATACACCTGTGTTCATGACGTCGTGCCCCTCCCTTCCACCTTCTTTTTAATCGTTCTAATGATTCTAATTTATGTCCTCGACGGGGGGATCGAGGCCCCGGAGCCCGCAGCCCTCATCGCCCCAAAACGGCATCCATTTCTGTACATTTGTGTTGTTTTTTTGCATGTTTCTCGCACGCCAATGAACACTTTGCATCGTAGTTGGGGTCGTGGTCCTCACGAGTGAATCTCTAACTACTGCGAGGGCGTGGTCCAGTCCAAATGTAGTGGTTCAGCTCAGCACTCGGGCAAACGTGTACTGTGAAGTCATCGTGGGAGTGATAACAGAGGTAAACGTGTACATTGGTAGTACATTCTATAAGTACATTTTGTCCTTTTCCGGGGCTTCAGAAGAGTCCCGCTCTCGGAAACAATCTCCCAGGATGAACTATATTTAACTCTGTGATTGGATCAGGTTCTCACTCGTGTCTCTCCTGCTTCTGCTGCTGCTGAACCTGCAAAACCGAAGTACAAGACACCTCCACAACAAGTACAAATCTACACTACACAGGTGAGTATTTCTGGAAGATATCCTGCTTTCACAAGGGTACAAAACTCACACAAAATTTGCACAAAACTCACACAAAACTCCGTAAAACTCACACAAAACTTGCACAAAGCTCGCACAAAACTCGCACAAAACTCACATAAAACTCACACAAAACTTGCGTAAAACTTACACAAAACTTGCACAAAGCTCGCAAAAAACATTTCTGCTCTGTTTTGAACACATTTAGCTTCGGGTGAACGATATTTGAGCCGTCGGTTGAAAATGTGTGAGCGTGTGCGTGTGCGTGTGCGCGCGCGTGCGCGCGCATGCGCATGCGTGTGAATGGTCTGATAGCAGCAGACTTGTTTTAAGGCAGCAAGAGTTTGATAAAAAAGGATTTAAAGAGTCTCTGTCTCTGTGTCCGTCCTTTACTCCGGCCTTGTCTTGTCCCGCCCGAAATCTATTATTTAGTTCCCTGCGTCAGTAATGAAGAAATGTCAACTTTTCTGCTTATCTGAGGACCAGGGTTTTACAGCTGAAACGTCTGAAGCCCACGAGCTTTGAGTAACAGTAAAAATATGTAATTAAATCTTTAGGTAAACTTTAAGGTGGTTTTCTGGCGGAGAGTCTGCTCTTCTCCATGGAGTGCCCCACGGTAAATCAAATAAATAAATGAAATAAAAGAAATACAATAAATAAATAAATGGAATAAAATAAATACAATGAATACAATAAAATAAATTAATAAAATTAATAAAATTAATAAAATTAATAAAATTAATACAATTAATACAATTAATACAATTAATACAATTAATAAAAAATAATAAAATTAAATCATATAATACAATAAAATAAATAAGATAAAATAAAATAAATAAGATAAATAAAAATAAAACAGCTGTAATTGCCAATCAGAACCTTCCACCAGATAAGTTATATAGCGCACCTTAAAAAGACACATAAGCTTTTATCCATATTGTTGCCTCCTCATCAAAAACATATCTTGTTTTTAGCTTCATTCACACTTAACCTCAGCCTCAGAAAACACTCAGTTTAAAGTTAACAGTCCATAAACCATCGTCGGAAAAAAAATGCATTTCTCTTTAATAGCACGACATTCACGTTGCCTAAGGGCTCCATTTATTTATTTATTTTTCATTGTTATTTTGCACTGCTGGCAGTAGAGGGCGCTCCAACGCCTCAACACTTCATTGGAAACGGAGGTGTAGTTTGTGAAGTGTGTTTGAATCATGAAATGCTAATCCCAAGGTGAGAATACTGTACTTATACTGTACTTATACTGTACTTATACTTCCATGTGAAATACTTCTCTTAACATGACTAAAAGCATGTTGTTCTGGTTTTCTCTCAGGCGTGTGCTCTGTGGTGTCTGATATGTGTTGAGATCCTTGTGTTGGAGTAAAATCCACCCAAAAGAAGGAAGCACATGCTACTGTGAGTATAATATTACAATATCTACATGTACAAAAGATCAACTGATTATACCTCAGTTTTAATTATCCTAAAACAAGTTTACAGAGGCAGAACCACAGTAATCAATATGCAAATCACTTCACAACAGGGTGTCGCTGATTCCCTGAGAAAGGAAGTCAAAAGATGCATAAAAGATGAAAATACGTGCAGAATAATGTGGTTTACAAACACTCAGGATGCACTGTTTCATGCAGTTATATGTTAAAGCTGAACTCTCCTGTAGTGTTTGTGTGAACTGGGATAATTACTGTGAAAGTGTGTCTTTGCCAAAGGGCGTCGTGCCGAGTGGGACTGGTGCCCACAACCCGGCGGCTCGTCTCGCTGCACGCCACATCGCTGGAAAACTCTACTACACTCAACCACCAGTGAGAATGGAGTTCTATTTTGTTATTCCGGTTCCACAAACTCTGGGTCTGAAGCTGGGTCAGAACCAGAGGAGTAAAGCTGCACTGTGGAACATCACATTCTACTGGGTCAGAACCAGAGGAGTAAAGCTGCACTGTGGAACATCACATTCTACTGGGTCAGAACCAGAGTAAAGCTGCACTGTGGAACATCACATTCTACTGGGTCAGAACCAGAGTAAAGCTGCACTGTGGAACATCACATTCTACTGGGTCAGAACCAGAGGAGTAAAGCTGCACTGTGGAACATCACATTCTACTGGGTCAGAACCAGAGTAAAGCTGCACTGTGGAACATCACATTCTACTGGGTCAGAACCAGAGTAAAGCTGCACTGTGGAACATCACATTCTACTGGGTCAGAACCAGAGGAGTAAAGCTGCACTGTGGAACATCACATTCTACTGGGTCAGAACCAGAGGAGTAAAGCTGCACTGTGGAACATCACATTCTACTGGGTCAGAACCAGAGGAGTGAAGCTGCACTGTGGAACATCACATTCTACTGGGTCAGAACCAGAGGAGTAAAGCTGCACTGTGGAACATCACATTCTACTGGGTCAGAACCAGAGGAGTAAAGCTGCACTGTGGAACATCACATTCTACTGGGTCAGAACCAGAGTAAAGCTGCACTGTGGAACATCACATTCTACTGGGTCAGAACCAGAGTAAAGCTGCACTGTGGAACATCACATTCTACTGGGTCAGAACCAGAGGAGTGAAGCTGCACTGTGGAACATCACATTCTACTGGGTCAGAACCAGAGTAAAGCTGCACTGTGGAACATCACATTCTACTGGGTCAGAACCAGAGTAAAGCTGCACTGTGGAACATCACATTCTACTGGGTCAGAACCAGAGTAAAGCTGCACTGTGTAACATCACATTCTACTGGGTCAGAACCAGAGTAAAGCTGCACTGTGGAACATTACATTCTACTGGGTCAGAACCAGAGGAGTGAAGCAGCTGTCGGAGTGACAGACGGATGGAGCGTTTGTTCGGTTCCTTTTACTGAGCTGAAGAAGTGTCGGTAAAGAGGAGATTTAGGGACTTGTGAAAAATGCTCATGACAAGTGGGGAAATGAACTGCTCGACTTTAACACCTTAGGTCGCTATGGAGACCAAAACCAGCTGAGTTGACATTATATTTAGTGGTTTATTATCATAAGAGCAACAGATCTGCCCAAGACGGATCCAACAGTAATGTTTGATTAAGATGTAACTTTAGCTAAAGCTAAAATAAACATGTAGCATTAGCTTTAACATTAGCTTTAACATTAGCTTTAACATTAGCTTTAACATTAGCTTTAACATTAGCTTTAACATTAGCTTTAACATTAGCTTTAACATTAGCTTTTGGGGCCTCTTACTGTTAGCTCTATTAAAGACTGTAAAGCTTCAGTTGTATCATCGGGACAGTTTGAGAAAAACATTTTGACTCTCATCCAAGAGTTATTTTCAATCTGAGGCTCTGGTCTGAGAACTCAGATACTTATCCTACTCTGTGTAGGCCCTGCCCTGCACACACACACACACACACATACACACAGGCCACACACACACACACACACACAGGCCACACACACACACACACACACACACACATGTCACACACACACACACACACACGTCACACACACACACACACACACGTCACACACACACACACACATGTCACACACACACACACATGTCACACACACACACACACACATGTCACACACACACACACACATGTCACACACACACACATGTCACACACACACACACACACACATGTCACACACACACACACACACATGTCACACACACACATGTCACACACACACACACATGTCACACACACACACACACACACATGTCACACACACACACACACACACACACACACATGTCACACACACACACACACACACATGTCTCACACACACACACACACACACACGTCACACACACACACACACACACACACATGTCACACACACACACATGTCACACACACACAGGCCTGGAATGGTGCTGTCACCTGGCTGCAGCTCCCTCATCACTGATGAGTACCATCACAAAGGTCAGGGTCAGGTACTCATCAGTGATGAGGGACTACACATTGTATTGTTTCTATTAAAGACTGTTAAAGAGAGATAAAAAAGCACATTAATACAAACAAGTCAGAACCTGGACTCCTCTGGAACACGAGCCCCTGAGGAGCACATGACCACAGCTTCAGCCTCGGCCGTCTCCATGGAAACTCCTCCAAACCGCGACATGATGTGAAAACTAAAGATTTGGACACGGCCCAAACTCCCCCTGCTCTAACTGAGCAGGACACATTACACACACACACATTACACACACACACATTACACACACACACACACACAGACATAGTATACACACAATGCCACACACACACACACAGACATAGTATACACACAATGCTACACACACACACACAGACTCACACACATGAACATTACACACACATAACACGCTGTTGACAAATGGTTTTACCGACGACATGTTGTGGCCAAATGAACTGACTCGTCGCCCCGAGAGACCAGAGCAAACCAAACGACATCATCACGATTCTGAGTTTGGAGACGAGAATAGTTTTTCTGCCCAATGGAATGTTCTGTGGTGAATGTAGCAGCGTGAGGACAGCTCTCTGTGTGTGTGTGTGTGTGTGAGCGCCCCCTGCTGTCCAGGTGCAGAAACAAACTAAAGAGTGGGACTTAAACCTTTGTGATATTTAGTTTAGACACACACAGATGTTATATTTAGTTCATTTTTAATCACAATATAGATCCAAAAACACTGCGTAATAGAAATGGGTCCCTTGACTTTCGGTTCCAGGCGGTGGCTCTGTGGTGTCACGGTAACGGCCTGGTGCTCGTCCCCATGGAGACGGTGCTGTCCTGGGACGTTTCTCCGTGCGGCATTAAACGTGTCTTACATCCGCGCGAAGTTGTATGTTTCATGTTCACTTTGCTCATCGATCAGTCCAACGATGACCCAAAGTAGTACAAAGTAGAGCGTTTAATAGTGAGTTGACAAGTTACGTGGCGCAGCTTTAACACGTGCCGTCGTAACCGGGGAAACTCCTCCCGGGCGGTGACTCTGGGGCGGAGTTTGGCGGTTCTTCTTCTTCTTCTCAAGTCTCGTCGCGAGGTGCACGCGGCGTTAACGATCCTGCCGAGGCGACGAGCCACTCATTTGGGAACTCGTTAACAGTCGAGAAACAGGAAAAGCCCGAGCGCGCCGACGCAACGCTTCCCCAGAATGCAACACTTCCCTAGAATGCATCAGGCTTCCATCGCCGCATGAGATGTGATGGAGACGTGTTAATTTTCACTGTGAAAATGTGAGATCTTTGCAACTGTTGAATCTGAGAGAGCATGATGTCATTATAAGACATGATTTATCTGTCTATACGTGAGGAATAAGTGAGCGGATGACTTCATGACATAACAAACATATCTCACATGTTTTTCCTGGTAGAGGGGCTGTTACATGCTTCTGCTATTGTTCCACAGCCTGACATTAGGCTTTGTTTCCATAGAGACGAGCAGGTGATGCCATCAAGCTAAGTTAGAATTCTGATCTGTGCAATAGAAACCCATGTAATTGATGAAGACACGATGTATGCACATAATACCACACTGTGGAACATTCCATCCTCTTCCTGGAGGAGCTTCTGCACAAGAGCTGGTTTGAGAACGGCCTGAGAACACCTCCCCCCGGTGGGCCTCACCTTTCCCTTCCCTGATGGTCTTTTTACATTTGATTCTCAAACAAACTCAGGCCCAGTTTACTCTAGTGTTCTCTCCACGGTTTGAAAAGTTCATTTAGAATTTGAAAAAAACAAGATCTTTTCAGAGCGCTCTTCAGCCTGAAGACTCTCTTCTTCATTCCCAAATGAAGTACCAAATGAAGTACCAAATTAATTGTGTTGATGGATGTTTCACGACCGCAGGCTTTTTAGATAGGATTTGAAAACACCCCGTCCAAATATTTTTTCTGCGGGGGTACAGGGGCCGACAAGGCGAAATACGAGTAGCTTCGGCTTTCGCTCGCACCGATGGAAAGCCCATACGCGTATCGCGCCGTATTTTCCAACGCTTTTACAATATAAAGCGGCGCTTTAAAGCCGTGCGCCGTGTACGAGTAGCTTCGGTATTATCCGGAACACGGCTCGGCAGCCAATCAGAGCCAAGCACACAAATTTCGTCGATCAATCAGCACGCAGCATGCACATTTTCACTTGTAAACAATAAACTGTCATGGCCCGATTTAACGATAATATTCCCTTTTCTTCTAAGATCTATTAATAAAATGGCCCCGTCCACATTCCAAAATACCCCGTCCAAAATACGGGAAGACGGGCCCCGATCTAAAAGCCTGCACGACCGAGGCCTCAGTGTGTGTAAAATGAGAAAAATCAAGACATAAAGTGAGCAAAATATTTATTAATATGTAAATGTATTTTTGTAATTGACATTCATTGATATGCACTGATAAGAAACATTTATATTATTTGTAATACATTAAGAGCAACTCTGGCCTGTTTTATGGAACTTTTACTGTCGTTCAGATATCCAGCTGATCCTTGAGCCTCCACAAGTCCAGACAGAAAACTGGCTTTAAGCTCAGTGTTCACTCCCAGGTGAACGGCCTTGTTAGAGATGGAGTCAGACTTCACAATCACATAGTGAGTGTTGGGTTTGGGCATCACTATAATATCTTTGTCCAGCTTCTCTTGGTCCCAGAAAGTCAGGCCTGAAAAAACAAAGAGTTCTTGGTGTTGCAAGTGTGGTAAAAATGAAATCTTAAATACATGTTTACTTGCAGCAGAGGCATCGTGTGATTGGCTGCACTTTAGACAATACTGTACATGTCATCAGTGAACAAGGAGTTGTGGCTCTGGATCTGGTGCAAAGCCAGAATGGAGGATTATTAATTACTTGATTTGTAAACGGCGTGAGCCCACATCGTGTACAAATTGCATGCGTGCGACTCGAGTGACTTTGGTTGAGCATAAAATAAAGTGTATTACAATAATATTTAAAGTGAGAGTGGAATAAAATATCATAAAGCAGTGAAATAAGAAGTTTAACTTTAGTCAGCTGACAAATTGGAAAATAAATAAATAATTTGAACAACTGACTGAAGAGCACCACTTTTGAATTGAATTAAAGGGCCAGAATCGGCTGTACCTCCTGAGGAGTGAGAGAGCCACACCTCCTGTTCAGTGTGGTCATCACAGAGTGGGCGGAGCTGGACAAGGTCATCCAGAAGTCCAGCTCCGCCCTGGGCTGTGATCTGGAGTCAGTGCAGGAGATGGAATTATTACCATTCCAATAGT
>NW_027315790.1:30927774-30970274 GCF_026437365.1 Eucyclogobius newberryi
CAGAGAGTCGGTAAAAGTACTGACACAAACAATAATGTTCAAATAATAATGTTCAAATAATACTCCAGTCAAAGATTATCTCTGAAGTTAAAGTACTGAAGTATTTGCTGTAGAAATGATTTAATTAAGACCTTCAAAAACAATAAAATACAGTCATACAGCCTTTTTTCTTTTTCAATAAATAATGTAAAATATTAGGGTGCCATTTGGTTATAATACGCACATTACAAAAGAGTTTAATTAATTAACTCAAAGCTTGTTATATATTATAGATATTTATAATTGATTCAAACCGAGTTATGACAAACTGACTCATGTTGGACGACATGAGGAAGAACTGTCGCTGTTGCCGTGGAGACTAATGGGGATCCTCGAATAAACAATGAAACAAATCACAGCCACTCCCGGCTCTACAGCGTCTGTCCGAGCACATCTGTACCAACAGCATAAAGCCTCAAAACGTGGGGGAAAAGTAGTAGAAAGTATTGTGTATATATATATATATATATATATATATATATATATATATATATATATATATATATATATATCTTTCACGTGTAGTAGAGTCAAAGTAATAAAAAACTGATTAAAATCTGATTCAAGTAAAGTGCAGATCCTCAAAAACCTAAATTCCATAATTTCCGGACTATAAGTCATCGTTTTGCCCGGGGTGCGACTTATATTTATATTTATCTACTCACACTTATACTCCGGAGCGATTTATATGTGGTATTATTTGTTATTTTCACACAACCACAAGAGGGCGCTCTAGGCTCTAAGCGACGCAGAAGAAGAATCTGCACTTCCTCTTCCTCTGGAGTTTGTGGAGTTGTTTAGAAGTGACACAGAGGAAGAAGAATTCAGTGGATTTAGTGATTTGGGGTAAAACTGATGCTTTGCTAAACTTGTTAGCATGTTCTTTATGCTATAGTTATCTGAATAACTGTTCATATGTTACGTTAACATACCAGACACTTACCACAGTTCTGTCTGTGCCTCATGTAGCTGAAGGTGTTAGCGTTAGCATAGGTCATGTAGCTGAAGGTGTTAGCGTTAGCATACGTCATGTAGCTGAAGGTGTTAGCGTTAGCATACGTCATGTGGCTGTAGGTGTTAGCGTTAGCATACGTCATGTAGCTGAAGGTGTTAGCGTTAGCATACGTACACCTATTCACCATGTTCTCTCATCTGTTATTATTATGAACTGCATTTCAAGAGGAAATGTCTGTTCTTGGTCTTGGATTTTATCAAATAAATATCCCTCAAAAATTGGACTTATACTCCAGTGCGACTTATATATGTTTTTTGTCCTCTATTATGCATTTTTTCGGCTGGTGCGACTTATACAGCAGCAGGAAGGAAAGACCTACGGAACCTTTCCTGTGTGAAGGAAAGGTTCCGTAGGTCTTTCCTTCCTGCTGCTGTCAGACTTTATAACAAAAACTGTTAGTACTGAACACTCGCAATACTGACCTAACCTAATACTGATGTGCAATTCTGTCATATGTGCAATTGTTGGAATTCATGTGCAATTCATGTGCAATTACTGTGAAATTCATGTGCAATCTATGTGCTGTCGTGACACATATTCATGTGCAATTACTGTCGTGATCACATGCAATGGTATTTATTTATTTATTTATTTGTCTATGGGAGTTTTTATTTATTTATAGGAGATCTTCTACTGAAAGTGTTTTTCAGACTTCCTATAAGTGATCTGTTCTTCTGTATCTACCTCTGTATCTACCTGCGTTGCACCAATGAAATTTCCCCATGTGGGACAATAAAGGAATATCTTATCTTATCTTATCTTATCTTATCTTATACTCCGGAAATTACAGTAGTGTGAAAAGAGCTGTTTTTGTTGCCCGCTCAGAGTCGTGGCCGGGCAGCGGTTTTATCGATCGATCTCCAGCCGCTGGACGTAACGGTGACCTCACTCGTGAACCCTGGAACGGACGGAGCAGATAATAATGCACCTTTCACCCACAGGGGGCAGCAGAGGGCAAAAGAAGCCCCAGCTCAGGGGACTCGGGGTCACCACCTCCATCAAGTGGCCCTGACCAGTCGCGGCTGAAAGAGAATTACATGGAATTCGAACGGCTCAGAATAGACTGTACTTTTAGAGACTTATTAGGACGCTACGCTACAGTTTTGACACTAATTAGCATCGACGTAATTACACTTGCCAACGCTTTACAGGATCAGGCAAAAAGCATCTAAAACACCTTTCGGAACGACATTATTCTACATTATATTAAGTACTTTTGACCACAACTAGTTATGTACTTTCAGTTTCCTGGTTACTTATTTAGCTTTTGACTCCGTGCAAACATTACATTTTAACATTTACCGTCTTAAAACACATAAAGCACAATTTAATAATAGTTGGTGTGTCTCAATACACAAATATGTCTAAATTCTCTTTGGTTTAAACCTGCAAAACTCTTAATTATTTAGCATCAAACGCATAAACCATCATTTAGTTTAGTTTAGTTTAGGTTTTTCTTGATAAATGCTGTTCCCACACAGGAAATTGAAAGATTCTCAGAAAACATTAATAATTTTAAAAGGGTGTCAAATATTTAAAACAGTTTTTTAAGACGATAATAAAATATAAGGACTTTTCTTAGACTTTCTGCGTTTGTGTGTTTCCCCATTCTCCCAACTCCACAATGTAAAGCTTGAAAAACCAGTAATTCTCTATCATAAAATTGTAAAACCAGTTTAATTGATCTATAAAACATCTAGTTTGTGAGAACACGGAGCGACAGATGACAGACTTAAATCCCGCTCCAGATACTACACTTTCCTCGTGGTGCGTGCAGTACAATCCTTATCTCTGCCCATATTTAATGTCTTTTTGCTTCGCGGCGTGAAGTAATAATAGAATAGTCGCATGCGGTCTCTCTTTCCGTCCAGGGTCGCGCTCGAAAGTCGCTCTGTATCTGCAGCCATGATTGAATCCCTATACGTTCCACCGTCGCCCTTTGACCCCGCCCTTGTGCGAAAGCTACGAGCTCATTTGGCGTTGATTGAAGTACCTGGCGGAGATGATAGGGGGCAATAGAATTCAATACAAACGTAGCGGGACTGCGCACCGCCGCAATTACGGAGCGGCGAGACGGACAAGCGACGAGAGGCGCCGCGAAACGTGAAAGTACGCGAGCAAAAGTCCAATCCCGGCTGTCACTGAAGCAGGAGGAAACAATTAATAAGAACCAATTCTACCGCTGTTTGTATTTAAATAATGCTCAAAATGTGGGAAAGCAAAGCAACCGAAATAACAGACGCCTCGTGGCCTCATTGCAGAAAAGTGGGATTGTGAAATTGGAAAAGAAAAAGCTACAAAATGGATGTATGAAAACTGTGGTTTAAAAAGAACATTCTGCATTCTGAAAGATGAAGCAATTCCATGAGTTCAGCGTTTAACCCGGGTCTAAAACAGGACTTTCCTCGGTCTAAACTAGTGTTAAACCAGGTCTAAAACAGGACTATCCTCGGTCTAAACTAGAGTTAAACCAGGTCTAAAACAGGACTATCCTCGGTCTAAACTAGTGTTAAACCAGGTCTAAAACAGGACTATCCTCGGTCTAAACTAGAGTTAAACCAGGTCTAAAACAGGACTATCCTCGGTCTAAACTAGTGTTAAACCAGGTCTAAAACAGGACTATCCTCGGTCTAAACTAGAGTTAAACCAGGTCTAAAACAGGACTATCCTCGGTCTAAACTAGTGTTAAACCAGGTCTAAAACAGGACTTTCCTCGGTCTAAACTAGTGTTAAACCAGGTCTAAAACAGGACTATCCTCGGTCTAAACTAGAGTTAAACCAGGTCTAAAACAGGACTATCCTCGGTCTAAACTAGAGTTAAACCAGGTCTAAAACAGGACTATCCTCGGTCTAAACTAGTGTTAAACCAGGTCTAAAACAGGACTTTCCTCGGTCTAAACTAGTGTTAAACCAGGTCTAAAACAGGACTATCCTCGGTCTAAACTAGAGTTAAACCAGGTCTAAAACAGGACTATCCTCGGTCTAAACTAGTGTTAAACCAGGTCTAAAACAGGACTATCCTCGGTCTAAACTAGTGTTAAACCAGGTCTAAAACAGGACTATCCTCGGTCTAAATTAGAGTTAAACCAGGTCTAAAACAGGACTATCCTCGGTCTAAACTAGAGTTAAACCAGGTCTAAAACAGGACTATCCTCGGTCTAAACTAGTGTTAAACCAGGTCTAAAACAGGACTATCCTCGGTCTAAACTAGTATTAAACCAGGTCTAAAACAGGACTATCCTCAGTCTAAACTAGTGTTAAACCAGGTCTAAAACAGGACTATCCTCGGTCTAAACTAGTGTTAAACCAGGTCTAAAACAGGACTATCCTCGGTCTAAACTAGAGTTAAACCAGGTCTAAAACAGGACTTTCCTCGGTCTAAACTAGTGTTAAACCAGGTCTAAAACAGGACTATCCTCGGTCTAAACTAGAGTTAAACCAGGTCTAAAACAGGACTATCCTCGGTCTAAACTAGTGTTAAACCAGGTCTAAAACAGGACTATCCTCGGTCTAAATTAGAGTTAAACCAGGTCTAAAACAGGACTATCCTCGGTCTAAACTAGAGTTAAACCAGGTCTAAAACAGGACTATCCTCGGTCTAAACTAGTGTTAAACCAGGTCTAAAACAGGACTATCCTCGGTCTAAACTAGTATTAAACCAGGTCTAAAACAGGACTATCCTCAGTCTAAACTAGTGTTTAACCAGGTCTAAAACAGGACTATCCTCGGTCTAAACTAGTGTTAAACCAGGTCTAAAACAGGACTATCCTCGGTCTAAACTAGAGTTAAACCAGGTCTAAAACAGGACTTTCCTCGGTCTAAACTAGTGTTAAACCAGGTCTAAAACAGGACTATCCTCGGTCTAAACTAGAGTTAAACCAGGTCTAAAACAGGACTATCCTCGGTCTAAACTAGAGTTAAACCAGGTCTAAAACAGGACTATCCTCGGTCTAAACTAGTGTTAAACCAGGTCTAAAACAGGACTATCCTCGGTCTAAACTAGTATTAAACCAGGTCTAAAACAGGACTATCCTCGGTCTAAACTAGAGTTAAACCAGGTCTAAAACAGGACTATCCTCGGTCTAAACTAGTGTTAAACCAGGTCTAAAACAGGACTATCCTCGGTCTAAACTAGAGTTAAACCAGGTCTAAAACAGGACTATCCTCGGTCTAAACTAGAGTTAAACCAGGTCTAAAACAGGACTATCCTCGGTCTAAACTAGTGTTAAACCAGGTCTAAAACAGGACTATCCTCGGTCTAAACTAGAGTTAAACCAGATCTAAAACAGGACTATCCTCGGTCTAAACTAGAGTTAAACCAGGTCTAAAACAGGACTATCCTCGGTCTAAACTAGAGTTAAACCAGGTCTAAAACAGGACTATCCTCGGTCTAAACTAGTGTTAAACCAGGTCTAAAACAGGACTATCCTCGGTCTAAACTAGAGTTAAACCAGGTCTAAAACAGGACTATCCTCGGTCTAAACTAGAGTTAAACCAGGTCTAAAACAGGACTATCCTCGGTCTAAACTAGAGTTAAACCAGGTCTAAAACAGGACTATCCTCGGTCTAAACTAGAGTTAAACCAGGTCTAAAACAGGACTATCCTTGGTCTAAACTAGTGTTAAACCAGGTCTAAAACAGGACTATCCTCGGTCTAAACTAGAGTTAAACCAGGTCTAAAACAGGACTATCCTCGGTCTAAACTAGAGTTAAACCAGGTCTAAAACAGGACTATCCTCGGTCTAAACTAGTGTTAAAGCAGGTCTAGGTGTAATTTGCGCCTTGCTCCATTAGAGGGTGCCAGTGCAGGGTTCGACGCTCGTACCAACTCTTGCCTTTTGAACATTTCCGTAAATAAACCTCCAAATAAAACAATGCGGAGACAGATTAATGATGAATCAACAACAAAATCACGGTTAAAAGGCTTAAAAGTGTCTTTGCTCATTTGTTTTATTAAACTCTACGATTGCAAACTTATAATAAACATCAGTCTAAAACAGAAATAAGTTGCGTAAATCATTGGCAGATTAATTGAGATACGAGCCTAACTCTTGTTGTTCCTGTGCATTTTAAAAGAAAAACACTTCCTCAGCATTTTACTACGACTCCCAAACAGCTGGAGGGACTTTTTCTTTTTACGTCTTGATAAATGTTCTAAGCGCAGACCGAGGTACACAGGGCCCACGCTGAGGTGCACGAGGGCCCACGCTGAGCTCTCCAAACGAGCAATTAAAAAAACGCCGCAGGACGAAAACAGTGCTTAAGCTGAAACGTACAAATGTGTGAATGTGTTTGTGCGTTTGTAAGCAGAGGTGAGCAGTAATAAACACAGAGCTACTCTTACTTCTACTACCACTACTACTACTACTACTACTAACACTCATTTGATGTTTTTCAGTCAGGTTTTAGACCTCATCACAGCACTGAGACTGCTCTTGTCAAGGTGACAAATGACATCCGCCTGAACACTGACACGGGCAAAGCCTCAGTCTTAATTCTGTTAGATCTGAGTGCTGCTTTTGACACTGTCGATCATGGGATCCTCTTACAGAGACTAGAGGACTGGGTGGGCATCACTGGCACTGCCCTAAACTGGTTAAGGTCCTATCTGGAAGACAGGAAGTACTTCCCCAGAAGGTCCCCTTCTGTTCAACCTCTACATGCTGCCGTTAGGTCAGTTGATACGCAGTGAAAATGTGTCCTATCACAATTATGCAGACGAGTCAGATCTATGTTTCACTGTCGGCAGGTGACTATGGACCAGTAGATTCACTCTGTCACTGCATCCAACAGATCAGTGTGTGGAGGCAAAACAACTTTCTCCAGCTGAACTCAGACAAGACTGAAATAATCGTTTTTGTCACAGAAATAAAGAGAAAGTGTTAGCAGTCACCTCCAGAGTCTCAAACCAAGTAAGAAATCTGGGGGTGATAATGGACTCAGACTTGAACTTTAATAGCCACATCAAATCAATAACATCAGCAGCTTTTTACCATCTAAAAAACATTGCCAAAATCAAAAATATAGTGTCAAAACCAGATTTAGAGAGACTTATCCATGCGTTTGTCTCCAGTAGATTAGACTACTGTAACGGCCGCTCACTGGTCTCTCCAAACGAGTTGTAAAACAGATGCAGTACATCCAGAACGCTGCTGCTCGGGTCCTGACTAGAACCAGGAAGTACCATCACATTAGTCCTGTTCTCAGGTCTCTGCACTGGCTCCTGTGGCTCAGAGAAGAGACTTTAAAGCAGCTCTGCTTGTGTACAAGTCTCTCCATGGCCCAGCACCAAAGTACATCCTGGATATGTTAGTGCCATATGAACCATCTCGGACTCTGAGGACCTCAGGGACCGGCCTCCTGCTGGTGCCAGAGTCAGGACTAAACATGGACCGGCCTCCTGCTGGTGCCAGAGTCAGGACTAAACATGGACCGGCCTCCTGCTGGTGCCAGAGTCAGGACTAAACATGGACCGGCCTCCTGCTGGTGCCAGAGTCAGGACTAAACATGGACCGGCCTCCTGCTGGTGCCAGAGTCAGACTGGCCTCCTGCTGGTGCCAGAGTCAAGACTAAACATGGACCGGCCTCCTGCTGGTGCCAGAGTCAGGACTAAACATGGACCGGCCTCCTGCTGGTGCCAGAGTCAGGACTAAACATGGACCGGCCTCCTGCTGGTGCCCAGAGTCAGGACTAAACATGGACCGGCCTCCTGCTGGTGCCAGAGTCAGGACTAAACATGGACCGGCCTCCTGCTGGTGCCCAGAGTCAGGACTAAACATGGACCGGCCTCCTGCTGGTGCCCAGAGTCAGGACTAAACATGGACCGGCCTCCTGCTGGTGCCCAGAGTCAGGACTAAACATGGACCGGCCTCCTGCTGGTGCCAGAGTCAGGACTAAACATGGACCGGCCTCCTGCTGGTGCCCAGAGTCAGGACTAAACATGGGGAATCTGCGTTTCAGTTTTATGCAGCTAAAATCTGGAACATTCTTCCTGAAGATGTGAGACAGGTTCTACTCTGACAATGTTCAAATCTAAGCTAAAAACTGTTTTGTTTAGCTGTTCATACGACTGAAAGGATTTTTATTTGCACTCTTCTCTTTTGTTTGTGATTTCCTACAACTACTACTACTACTGCTGCTGTGTGGTATGGAGCCCCGCACGGGACATTAGAAGAAGAAAAAAAATAAGTAAAATTAAAAAAAAAAAAAAATTGATCAATTAAAAAAATATCTTGAGGGGACGTGTTAATTATCTTGAAGGAACGTGTTAATTATCTTGAAGGAACGTGTTAATTATCTTGAAGGAACATGTTAATTATCTTGAAGGAACGTGTAAATTTATGATTTAAAAAAAAATATATATATATATACAATTTAATAAATAAAAGAACATTAAAATAAATAAATAAAATAGATAAAATGAACAAAATGAATAAAATAAATAACTTATTTTAACTTAAAGGTACACTATGTAACATTGTCTCCACCTGCTTGTCTCCATGGAGATCTTATTGCCTCACCTGGAATGTTTCCACATAAGATGGTGATGCCAATCAGAACAAGCTACAGGTCAGATCTGTGGAGAGGCGAGACGAACTGTAATTGAAGAACTGGGTAGAACGAGTTTGCAGTCCAGGTGTAGCACTAACGTCGCCATGGAGACAAGCCGGACCCATCACCAGAGAAGTTACATAATGCACCTTTAAGAAAATATTGTATGTTCCAGGAGACGTTTGAGAGTCATATTTTCCCCGTTTGATAAGTGATTATAATTTCTGAACAAAAATAATTACATAAAACAAAATAAGACTGAAATATCGTCATTTTGTCTGTGAAGAATGTTTTTGAGAACAAAAGGATCAAATCACAAATACACGGCTCTGATTTGAAACACAATGAGCTTTTCTCTGAACACAAAACGTTCATATTGAATGGAAATCTCAGTGGACCACACACATTACACACACATTACACACACACACACACACATTACACACTCACACACACACACACACACACATTACACACTCACACACACACACACACACATTACACACTCACACACACACACACACACATTACACACACACACACACACACACACACACACATTACACACTCACACACACACACACACACACACATTACACACACACACACACAATACACACACATTACACATACACACACACACACACATTACACACACACACACACACACACACATTACACACTCACACACACACACACACACACACACAATACACACACATTACACATACACACACACACACACATTACACACATTACACACATTACACACACATTACACACATTACACACACATTACACACATTACACACACATTACACACACATTACACACACATTACACACGCATTACACACACGTTACACACATTACACACATATTACACACATTACACACATTACACACATTACACACACATTACACACACATTACACACGTTACACACACGTTACACACATTACACACACATTACACACACATTACACACACACATTACACACACGTTACACACACACATTACACACACACTACACACATTACACACACATTACACACATATTACACACACATTACACACAAATTACACACATTGCACACATATTACACACACATTACACACACATTACACACACATTACACACACATTACACACATTACACACACATTACACACACATTACACACATTACACACACATTACACACACATTACACACATTACACACATATTACACACACATTACACGCATTACACACATTACACACATATTACACACACATTACACGCATTACACACATTACACACACATTACACACACATTACACACATTACACACATTACACACATTACACACAATACACACACATTACACACAAATTACACACAAGTGACAAAGGAAAGCTCCAAACGCTCCTGAACATAACGATCACTAATGTGGAAATATTGACTAAAAAGTACAAAGTAGAAGAAAGAAATACTACAATATTTGGATTACATTCTGCATTGACATCTCTGAGCGAAGGCAAGCTGTAGACTGCACTAGTAGACTGCACTAGTAGACTGCACTAGTAGACTGCACTAGTAGACTGCACTAGTAGACTGCACTAGTAGACTGTACTAGTAAACTGCACTAGTAGACTGTACTAGTAGACTGTACTAGTAAACTGCACTAGTAGACTGTACTAGTAAACTGCACTAGTAGACTGTACTAGTAGACTGTACTAGTAAACTACACTAGTAGACTGTACTAGTAAACTGCACTAGTAGACTGTACTTGTAGACTGCACTAGTAAGATAAGATAAGATAAGATATTCCTTTATTGTCCCACATGGGGAAATTTCATTGGTGCAACGCAGGTAGATACAGAGGTAGATACAGAAGAACAGATCACTTATAGGAAGTCTGAAAAACACTTTCAGTAGAAGATCTCCTATAAATAAATAAAAACTCCCATAGACAAATAAATAAATAAATAAATACCATTGCATGTGATCCCGACAGTAATTGCACATGAATATGTGTCACGACAGCACATAGATTGCACATGAATTTCACATGAATTGCACATGAATTGCACATGAATTCCAACAGCAATTGCACATATGACAGAATTGCACATCAGTATTAGGTTAGGTCAGTATTGCGAGTGTTCAGGACTAACAGTTTTTGTTATAAAGTCTGACAGCAGCAGGAAGGAAAGACCTACGGAACCTTTCCTTCACACATCGAGGGTGGATCAGTCTCTCACTGAAGCTGCTCTCCAGAGCGGAGAGAGTGTCCTGCAGGGGGCGACACTCATGGTCCAGCATAGATGTGAATCTAGCCAGGACCCTCCTGTCCCCCACCTCCTGCACCGAGTCCAGAGCACAGCCCAGGACGGAGCTGGACTTCTTGATGACTCTGTCCAGCCTCTTCCTCTCCCTCTCTGTGATGCTGCTGCTCCAGCAGGCCACACCGTACAGGAGGGCCGATGCCACCACAGAGTCGTAGAAGGTCTTCAGGAGTGGCCCTGTCACTCCAAAAGACCTGAGTCTCCTCAGGAGGTAGAGCCGACTCTGGCTCTTCCTGTACAGTGCGTCTGTGTTATGAGTCCAGTCCAGTTTGTGGTTCAGATGAACACCCAGGTACTTGTATGAGTCCACTCTCTCAATGTCCCGTCCCTGGATGTTCACTGGTGAGGGGGCAGTGGAGTGGCGTCTGTGGAAATCCACCACCATCTCCTTGGTCTTCCCCGCGTTGATGAGGAGGTGGTTCCGCTGACACCAGTCCACAAAGTCCTGCGCCAGTCCTCTGTACTCCGCGTCATCGTCGCCCGTGATGAGTCCGATGATGGCAGAGTCGTCAGAGAACTTCTGCAGAACACAGCTGTCCGTGTCATGTCTGAAGTCTGCAGTGTAGAGGGTGAAGAGAAAGGGCGCGAGGACAGTGCCCTGGGGCGCCCCCACACTGCAGGTCCGAGTGTCAGACACACAGTTCCGGGCTCTCACAAACTGGGGTCGGTCTGTGAGGTAGTCCAGGATCCACTCTGCCAGGTCATACTCCACACCAGCCGTCTCCAGCTTGTCCCTCAGAAGCAGCGGCTGGATGGTGTTGAAGGCGCTGAAAAGATCGAAGAACAGAATCCTCACAGAGCTGCCAGGCTTTTCCAGGTGAGAGAGAGAGCGTTGCAGCAGGGAGATGACGGCGTCCTCCACTCCGATGCCAGACCGATATGCAAACTGCAGCGGGTCCATGGCTGAGCTCACGGTGGAGCGGAGGTGGTCCAGGACTAGCCGCTCCAGTGTCTTCATCAGGTGGGACGTGAGAGCCACTGGCCTGAAGCTGTTGAGGTCTTTGGGGCGCGGTGTCTTAGGCACAGGTACCAGACAGGAGGTCTCCCAGACCTGTGGTACCACCCTCAGCTTCAGGCTCATGTTGAAGACATGCTCCATAACTCCACACAGTTCATCTGCGCAGGACTTAAGGAGCCTGGGGCTGATGCCATCAGGTCCTACTGCCTTCCTCACTTTAATCCTCTTCAGCTCACTCCTCACCTGTGCTGCTGTGACAGTCAGTGGTTGGCAGGGGGACAGTGTGCTGGGGGGATGGGTGAGTCCAGGCGAAGTGGGGAGCTGATGGGGCAGATAAGCGAAGAGGAACAGATGCAGGGCATTGTCCAGCTGTGGAAGAGGGAGCATGCAGCTGTGCAGGGGGAGGGGCGGGTGACCGATCAAACCTCAAGAAGTGAGCATTTAAATCATTCACCCACTGTAGATCCCCCTCTGTCTGGGCAGGGGGGATTTTGAAGCCCGAGATGGTTTTCAGGCTCCTCCACACTCCCTGAATGTTCTTTTGCTGCAGCTGCTCCTCCATCCTCCTCTTGTAGCCGGCCTCAGCCTGCCTGATCTTCCTCCTCAGCTTCTTCTGCACAGTCCTCAGCTCCTCCTTGTTCCCTGACCTGAAGGCTCTCTTCTTCTCCTTCAGCAGAGCCTTCAGTTCACGGTTAATCCATGGCTTGTTGTTTGGAAAACACCGCACCGTCCGGGAGGGAACAATGTTCTCAAAACAGAAGTTGATGTAGTCCGTGATGCACTCTGTGATGGTGTTGATGTCCTCCCCATGTGGGTCATAAAGCTCAGTCCAGACAGTGGTGCTGAAGCAGTCCCTCAGAGCCTCCTCGTTCTCAGCAGACCACATCCTCACCTCACGGGACACCACAGGCTGCCTGCGCACGATGGGTTCATACACAGGCCTCAGATGTACAAGGTTGTGGTCCGAGCTGCCCAGGGGAGGGAGGGGGGGAAGAAGAATAAGCCTCCTTGGTGTTGGCAAAAAACAAGTCCAATGTTCTATTCTCTCTGGTGGGGCAGGTAACATACTGGGTGTGTGTTGGTAGAACAGAAGAGGGAGAAGCGTGGTTAAAGTCACCAGAGATGAGGAAGAGAGCCTGTGGATGCTGTGTTTGCAGCCTACAAGTGCAGGAGAGCAGTGCTTCACAAGCATCTTCAGCATTGGCAGACGGGGCCACATAGACTGCGATCAAAATCACATGTGAGAACTCCCGGGGCAGATAATATGGCCTCATGCCAATAGCCAATAGTTCAATATCCTTGTTACATAGCTGCTCCTTCACTGTGCAGTGTTCGGGTTTGGACCAGCTCGTGTTCACATACACCGCCAGACCTCCACCTCTTTTCTTCCCGCATTCTCTCGTTCTGTCCGCCCGCAGCAGATGAAAAGTGTCCAAACCTACAATAGAGTCTGGCATTTCTGCTGTTAACCAGGTCTCTGTGAAAATCAAGACGCTGCTGTCCCTATAAATCCTCTGGGACCGCATGAGGCTCGCTATTTCCGTCATTTTATTTTGAAGGGACCTCACGTTACCCATGACTACGGCGGGACTGAACTAGTAGACTGTACTAGTTGACTGCACTAGTAGACTGCACTAGTAGACTGCACTAGTAGACTGTACTTGTAGACTGCACTTGTAGACTGCACTAGTAGACTGCACTAGTAGACTGTACTTGTAGACTGCACTTGTAGACTGTACTAGTAGACTGTACTAGTAGACTGCACTAGTAGACTGCACTAGTAGACTGCACTAGTAGACTGCACTAGTAGACTGTACTAGTAGACTGTACTTGTAGACTGCACTTGTAGACTGCACTTGTAGACTACACTAGTAGACTGTACTAGTAGACTGTACTAGTAGACTGCACTTGTAGACTGCACTAGTAGACTGTACTAGTAGACTGTACTAGTGGACTGCACTTGTAGACTGTACTTGTAGACTGTACTAGTAGACTGTACTAGTAGACTGTACTAGTAGACTGCACTTGTAGACTGCACTAGTAGACTGCACTAGTAGACTGTACTAGTAGACTGTACTTGTAGACTGTACTTGTAGACTGCACTAGTAGACTGTACTAGTAGACTGTACTTGTAGACTGCACTTGTAGACTGTACTAGTAGACTGTACTTGTAGACTGTACTAGTAGACTGTACTAGTAGACTGTACTTGTAGACTGCACTTGTAGACTGTACTAGTAGACTGTACTTGTAGACTGTACTAGTAGACTGTACTAGTAGACTGTACTTGTAGACTGCACTTGTAGACTGCACTTGTAGACTGCACTAGTAGACTGTACTAGTAGACTGCACTTGTAGACTGTACTTGTAGACTGCACTTGTAGACTGTACTTGTAGACTGCACTTGTAGACTGCACTTGTAGACTGTACTTGTAGACTGTACTTGTAGACTGCACTTGTAGACTGTACTTGTAGACTGCACTTGTAGACTGCATTAGTATCTGGACAGTGACCATTTTAAAACACAATATTACATCTTTTGACTGGGAAAAAACCCTCCATAAAACGTTGCTAATAACAGGAAACTGAAGCCCGCAAACAGGAAGTGCACTGGAGTCGTGTTGTGTGTGACGATCTGCCTCTTCATAACCTTTACATAACGCACATTTCATAATAAACGAGCTTCCTGTGAATATTAACGCTCCCAAAGGCCAACGCTGTCGTTACCGCGGGATACGGCCATACATCACCGCCGTTGTTAGCATGTTTTAACGAATGCGCGGGCTAACGAGACGAGAGCGCGCGACCGTTTAACCTTCCCCTGGTTCCACTCGGGTATTACGAGGTGCGGGCGAGGTCAAAGGTCAACAAAATGTCCCCTTGTCCGAGCCGACGCGGATCAGGTAGAGTAACGACCGTGTGAAAAGTACATCAGACGCGACAGGTTCACAATTTTACAAGTTTAACTGATTTTTACTGACAGAAAATGAATACTTCAATATGTTTTGCTCCACAATATTCAAATTATTTTTGCAATAAATCAAAAATGTGAAAGAACGTGCACAATGGACCATTAAATTGACCACAAAGTGCAGAAAAAACATTGATTCCTTCACATTTCTGTCTCTTTTTGAGGTTGTTTCTAGCTTTAATTAGCCAGTACTCTAATTTGCATAAATACAAAACAATAATTTAAATATTATCAGTTTTTCAATATGTTTCCCAAATGTAATTATTATTAAAACAAAGTACAAGAAGATTTAGAGGACACTAATTAATAACTTTTCACTGATGTTATTTCTCTTTTGAACTACACATTAATTAACCACAAGAATATAAAAAACACTTCAAAATAATTGTTCTAAAGAAAAACAGAAAGATCGCGTGATACTGCGGGTACTATTACTTACTAAAAGGGCTGAAACTAGTGATTATTGTAGTATTCGACTTGTCAAACAGTTTTTTATATTTTGTATATTTGTCATTTTAAAAAGGTTTTTAATCAAATAAAGCGTTAATTATAGTACTATATAGAGAAAATATATGTATAAAAAGTACTATTGATGAAAAAAAAATCTACATTATTTATTATTTTGACTCTATTACTCTTTCAGGATCCCGCTGTTGCCATGGCACTGAACCGTTCAACAGACGTCTGCTGCCGGTTAGTGGACACTTTCTGATACTACACTTTCACAATGACATCCAACAATGTCATCCTAATAAAATAAATAAAATAAATAAAATAAATTAAATAAATTAAATAAATTAAATAAATTAAATAAATTAAATAAATTAAATAAATTAAATAAATTAAATAAATTAAATAAATTAAATAAAAAAATAAAATAAAAGAAATACATAAATAAAATAAATAACATTAAATTAACACATACATAAAATATAAAAATACATAAAATAAATCCTCTCCCGTTTTGAATGAACCCAGCACTATCATAAACTATGATAAATATGAAGGCTGTTATGTCACATTTTTCCATTCACTTTCATGTTGACTTACATTTTACAATAAATAATTTAACATTAAACAGTTTAAGTGGAATTAACTTTTTTACACACATATAGACGCACAATTAGTCATACATCCAGTCATTAGAATACAGAATAAATAAAATTAATTGCACATCAAAGGGAGGACGTGTGAATCCAGTGCTGGGAAAGCGCTGTGGCTCGAGGGCTCGTAAAGTAGTGCCTTTTAGAAACGAATAATCACATTATGTTAATTCATTCACACAGTTATTTAATGCAGTGAATTGCCGTTGTGGGAGTGTCTGGAAACGTCGACACCAGAAAAGACCAAACGATGACCACATGTGTCCAATCCTTCGTGTCAGAACCGACATTACACCGTTCTTTTCTGCCGCAGCATCTTTTTATTTATTTCATTTATTTCATTTATTTCATTTATTTCATTTATTTCATTTATTCTATTTATTTCATTTTCTAGAACAGACCAGTATTTGACCCTAAATCTCCATGAGCTGTCCCTCTTCCCCTTCTCTTCTGCATCCCTCTCTCTTTCTCTCCATCTCTCCTCTCTCTTTCTCTCTTTCTCTCCATCTCTCCATCTCTCTTTCTCTCTTTCTCTCCATCTCTCCTCTCTCTTTCTCACCATCTCTCCATCTCTCTTTCTCTCTTTCTCTCCATCTCTCCATCTCTCTTTCTCTCTTTCTCTCCATCTCTCCTCTCTCTTTCTCTCCATCTCTCCATCTCTCCTCTCTCTTTCTCTCCATCTCTCCATCTCTCCTCTCTCTTTCTCTCCATCTCTCCTCTCTCTTTCTCTCTTTCTCTCCATCTCTCTTCTCTCTTTCTCTCCATCTCTCCATCTCTCCTCTCTCTTTCTCTCCATCTCTCTTCTCTCTTTCTCTCCATCTCTCTTCTCTCTTTCTCTCCATCTCTCTTTCTCTCCATCTCTTCTCTCTCTTTCTCTCCATCTCTCCTCTCTCTTTCTCTCCATCTCTCCTCTATCTTTATCTTCATCTCTCCTCTCTCTTTCTCTCCATCTCTCCTCTCTCTTTCTCTCCATCTCTCCTCTCTCTTTCTCTCCATCTCTCCTCTCTCTTTCTCTCCATCTCTCTTTCTCTCCATCTCTCCTCTCTCTTTCTCTCCATCTCTCCATCTCTCCTCTCTCTTTCTCTCCATATCTCCTCTCTCTTTCTCTCAATCCCTCTTCTCTCTTTCTCTCCATCTCTCCTCTCTTTCTCTCCATATCTCCTCTCTCTTTCTCTCAATCCCTCTTCTCTCTTTCTCTCCTTCTCTCCTCTCTCTTTCTCTCCCTGTTTCTTCTTCTCTTCTGCATCCCTCTCTCTCTCCTCCTTCCCACCCCCTCCTCTCTCACTCCCCTCTCTTCCTCTCCCCTCCTTTCACGTCTCTCTTGAGGTAGAAATATCTTATCATATACTGTATATGTTTCTCGCCCTCCTCTCTTCATCCCCCTCTCCTGCATGTTTCCCTGCATCCCTCTCACTCTCCTCTCCTCTTTTTCTCTCCCCCCTCTCTTCTCTTCTGCAACCCTCTCTAACCCTCACTCTTTTTCTTCTCTCCCCATCCCCTACTCTTGTCCTCTCTTATTTTCTCTTATCTCCTCCTCTCCTTCTCTCTAGCTCACCCTCTCCTGCCTCACTCCATCCCTCTCCCAACACTCTCTCTCTTTCTCCTCCATCTCTCTTCTGCATCCCTCTCTGTCCTTCCCTTTCTCTCTCTCTCTCTCTCTCTCTCTCTCTCTCTCTCTCTCTCTCTCTCTCTCTCTCTCTCTCTCTCTCTCTCTCTCTCTCTCTCTCTCTCTCTCTCTCTCTCTCTCTCTCTCTCTCTCTCTCTCTCTCTCTCTCTCTCTCTCTCTCTCTCTCTCTCTCTCTCTCTCTCACCCCACTCCTCATTCTCTCTTGAAAATAATAAATACATCACATCTCTCTCTTTCTCCTCCTATCTTCTGCATCCATCCCTGTCCCTTCCTCTCTTATTTATCCCTCTCCTCTCTCTCCCCTCAGTCCTTCTCGCCCCCGCTCTCCCTCTCTTCTCACCCATCCCTCCATCCTTCTGCCCTGAGCCGGTTCTCACGTGGAGAAGTCTAACTGGGTCAGAGATTCCGACACGCCGCTGTTTATTTGTGTACGGTTGGACCCTTCAATCACGGTTGGGACCCTTCACAATCACGTGCGGCACCCTTCAATCACGGGCGGGACCCTTCACAATCACGGGTGGGACCCTTCAATCACGGGCGGGACCCTTCACAATCACGGGTGGGACCCTTCAATCACGGGCGGGACCCTTCACAATCATGGGCGGGACCCTTCACAATCATGGGCGGGACCCTTCAATCATGGGCGGGACCCTTCACGGAGAAAGGAGTGAAATGAGGTGTTTTGAAGGAAGCGGCAATTGAGGAAAACAGGAACATGGAAAGAGATAAACGCGGCTTCACTTTAGATAATTATTGCTCCAAAACTTTCCAATCGTCTTCTCAAAATGCCACATCAGGAAATTAACGTTTTCCTTCGTCTGTGGCGTCCAAACTATGGCGTGAGGAACATACGCAGCCGTCAAGCTTCACGGTGAACACTTATAAAGGATGTTAAAAAAACCTCCTCTAACTTGGGACATTTCCGTCACAACCGCCATAATATTAATAATATAATAATACCAGTCAAAACACTGATATCTGACATTAAAGGGCCTATGGCAGATTTTAAACAAAATTCAAATTTTGGCTTTATTTGGTGTATTTATACCTGTTGTACATGTAAATTGTAGTTTTACACCAATCGAGCAGGTATTTGTGGAGAAAACGTTGAAAAATCTGTAGAAAATGACAGGAAGTGACATCACACCAGGGACATTCCAGTCAAAGTTTATGCAGAATTTACACAAACATTTTTGACTCTTTAAACATTAATTCAACAAAATAACGTTGCTCTCATTCATTTTCATTCGTCAAATAAGGCCCAGTGTTTGCTGGGTAATTTCCTAGTGTGACGTCATCAATTACAAACAGGAAGTGAAAGTATAAACCTAAAAAATTTGCTATTCTGTGATCAAAATATATTTATCTCAACTGCCTTTTAGGTCAATGAGTCGTCCGACCTGTAGGGGGCGCTTTAAGGTCCAAAGGCAGAATAATAGCTTCCGTCACAGTCTTGCTCCACGTTTCGATACGTGGCCCTTGACAGCAAAGTAAGAACGGCCCTGCTCTTCAATCGAACTTAGAACTTCAAAAGACTGTCTAGTTCTAAATCGAGGCGGGGAAGAGTGCCTTTTGAGCGACTCTAATCGGCGAGCGACAGAGCTGTTTGCGCTCCTGCTGTCGACTCGCCCCGGGGCCCCGTCTCCGTCTGTCGGCTCCGAACTGCACATCCCGAGGGTCCGAGGGTCGTCCGCTCCTCTCGGGGACAACGCGGCTCTGAACACAAACATCAACACGCGGAGGCAGCTGCTCACTTCGAGCTGATCCACCGCTAACTGTTCCAGCTGCTGCATTACACCTCATACTGCGGATGTGTGACTTACACGGCAGGTCAAGAGTTTTGAGTCCGGTTCTACAGCCCGGTGATGTTGAGGATGAAATGAAGCTGCAGTGCTTTATTAATGTAAATGATGAACAGTGTGCACTGTGACATGCATAATAGATGATTATATGGCAAAAGAAATCCATAAACGTGTTGATTGTTCACCAAACTGAGACGAGGAGGCGTCATTGTGTCTTCAAACACTGGTCTGATAGAGGAAAGAAAATAAGCCATTAAATTTAATTCATTTGATTTGATTGATTTGATTTTGATGTTTTTCATTTTATTCATGTATTCATTGTATTTATTTTATTTATTTTATTCATTTATTGTATTTAATGTTTTTAATATATTTCATTTATTTATTTTACTGGGACCTTACGGTTGCAGATCAGCATTACTCAAGCCTGAATGAATGAGGACAAAACCATTAAGTAACCTCCGTGGAGACAAGTCGACGACGCCACCAGGCCAAGTTACAGGTTCGATCTGTGGAGAGGTGACCTTAAGAATGCAGGTTTTTCAAGGTGATTTTGAGCAATAAAAAAACCTGACGAAAAAGAAATAAAATCCAAAATAACAAGAAGATTTCAAGCCTCACATTCTGAGACATTTGGCCTAAGCGTGGCCTCCGTGGCGTTCATCCCAGTGCGACTGTTTTAAGCGTTGTCGTCGTTACATAAGACCAGCCTCTGGACTGATCAGGGTCATGTTTCTCAGATGGAGACGTCCTCGGGCGTCTGTCACAACAACATCCATGAAAAAAAAACATCTTCTAAACTCACATCGTTTACGTGTCGCTGCACGAACGCCTTCAGCCACGGCGCATTACGACATATGTCACTTACACATGAAGCGCTCTTATTAGCATCCGCTCCATTATGATGAGGATCAATTCTGATGTGTTTTGGGTCGTGTTTTCTGGACTGTAAGTCGCACCTTTTTTCATCGTTTTGGCCGGGGTGCGACTTATACGCCAGAGCGACTTATATGTGATATTATTTGTTATTTTCACACTGGCAAACACAAGAGGGCGCTCTAGGCTAGGAAGAAGAATCTGCACTTCCTCTGCGGTTGGGTTTAGGTCAACCCCCGAAAGTCAGAATTCCAATATGGCGGCAACAACAAACAGGTCTATAACAGGACTATAACACGACTATAACAGGTCTATAACATGTCTATAACAGGACTATGACAGGACTATAACAGGTCAATAACAGGACTATGCCAGGACAATAACAAGTCTACAACAGGACTATAACAAGACTATAACAGGTCAATAACAGGTCTATAACAGGACTATGACAGCACAATAACAGGTCTATAACAGGACTATGACAGGACTATAACAGGTCTATAACAGGTCAATAACAGGTCTATAACAGGACTATAACAGGTCTTTAACAGGTCTATAACAGGTCTATAACAGGACTATAACACGACTATGACAGGTCAATAACAGGACTATAACGGGTCTAAAACAGGTCTATAACAGGATTATCACAGGTCTATAACATGTCTATTACAGGACTATAACAGGTCTATAGCAGGACTATAACAGGTCTATAACAGGTCTATTTCAGGTCTATAACATGTCAATAACAGGACTAGTACAGGTCCAAACTAGGGCCACATCAGGTCTAAAAAGAACCTTGAACCTACCTAAAAGAGGACAAAAGAGGACTAAACTGCTTTGAACATGAATCTTTATCTGAATAAGCAGAGGAGGCATCAGGACGGATCGCTGAGTGGATTCTGTGCGTGTGAAGAAGCACGGAGCAGGAGCGGGATTAGAGGAAGGAAAAGGGGGAGACATAAAGCGTTTAATCCCGGGACTCCCCACAGTCAGACCCATCCCAGCGTCTCCTCTCGATCCGCGCAGCCGAACGCCGCCCGCAGCCTCGGCTCATTTACATTTCAAAATGCTTTATCCTGGATCAATTTACGGCAGAGTTTTTAAGACTTTAAGATCATTTTTTTTGGTGCGGAGATTTAAAAGATGCAAATAGGTCGGAGAACTTTGGAGATCAAGAGGCGGAAAGCTGATGAAAGTAACGAGTTTGTGATGTTATAATGTTGCTGTGAGCGAAGAGGTCGAGGGTTCGATTCCCGGGGCTGAGACCTGTGTTTGTGTGTCCACGTTCTGCCCCAGCGCAAAGAAGAACAACGTAAGAATGATAAAGAGAGAAAAAGACCATTTCATGTATCTTAAAGAACACTTATTATGAAAAATGTTCATGTTATTTTGCCTTTTTTAACTCCGTTTTAACATTGTTTTCCTCTTTAAAAACATAATCCTGGTTAGAAAATCCCCTGCCCTCCAACAGTCAGTTACAGTCCGTCTAGAAACATGCCATTACTGACGTTTCTTCGCTAACTGACGCAGCCCTGACGTAGCTCCGACTCAGCTCCAACGTAGCTCCGACTTAGCTCCGACGTAGCTCCGACATAACTCCCACGTAGCTCTGACTTAGCTCCGACGTAGCTCCGACTTAACTCCGACGTAGCTCCGACTTAGCTCCGACGTAGCTCCGACTTAACTCCGACGTAGCTCCGACTTAGCTCCGTCTTAGCTCCGACGTAGCTCCAACTTATTCCGACGTAGCTTCGACGCAGCCCTGACGTAGCTCCGACTCAGCTCCGACGTAGCTCAGACTTAGCGCCGACTTAGCTCCGACGTAGCTCCGGCATAACTCCCACGTAGCTCCGACTTAGCTCCGACGTAGCTCCGACTTAGCTCCGACTTCACTCCGACGTAGCTTCGACTTAGCTCCGACATAGCTTCGACGCAGCCCTGACGTAGCTCCGACTCAGCTCCGACGTAGCTCCGACGTAGCTCCGACTTAGCTCCGACGTAGCTCCGACATAACACCCACGTAGCTCCGACTTAACTCCGACATAGCTCCGACATAACTCCGACTTAGCTCCGACGTAGCTCGGACTTAACTCCGACATAGCTCCGACGTAGCTCCAACTTAACTCCAACATAGCTCCGTCTTAACTCCGACTTAACTCCGACTTAACTCCGACTTAATTCCGACGTAGCTCTGACATGGCTCTGACGTAGCTCCGACGTAGCTCTTAGAATCTGTTTTCAGGTCCACAAATCACCTCCAGATGTCGTATGTTCACTGCGACTGCGCCGAGACCGGGAGCGAAACCGGAAGTGTTTTTTACTAAATCCGGATCTTACGCTGTTGAGCGGTGGCGCCATGCTGTGGCTGGGAGGGGGAACTGCACCGTTTGAGTGTCGGAAATGGGCAAAATATCTCAGGGTTATTTTGTTTGTTATAAATATGTTCTTTTTTTAGTTCTAAAACATGAGATGCCCAGCCATAAGTACTGCAGAGCACGTTTAAAGGTTGATAAAGATAAAATGAAGCATCACATTTCCCTTTAAAGGTGCACTGTGTCACATTTATGCTCCTGCTTTGTCTGGAATGTTCCACAGAATTACATAAAACTACTGATGTGTTCAACTTTAGATGTTTTTATTGCTCAAAATGACCTTGAACAGGCACACAATTTGAGTCGGAGTCAAAATTCATTGCAGTGTCTTCTAGGTGAGCGCACAAACGGTGGTCACTACGGCAACACATGATAAAGGCAAACTATTACATCCAATCCTATCAGTTCATTTTACTCTTTAAATATGCGTCATTTAAGTTGTAGTGAATATGGCACGTGTGATCTTTTTACACACATTTTAGACCAAACCAGGACCAAACCAAGTCTAGATCAGGACCTAAACCAGGACCAAACCAGGACCAAACCAAGTCTAGATCAGGACCTTAAACCAGGACCAAACCAGGACCAAACCAAGTCTAGATCAGGACCTAAACCAGGACCAAACCAGGACCAAACCAAGTCTAGATCAGGACCTTAAACCAGGACCAAACCAGGACCAAACCAAGTCTAGATCAGGACCTAAACCAGGACCAAACCAGGACCAAACCAGGACCAAACCAGGACCAAACCAAGTCTAGATCAGGACCATAAACTAGGACCAAACCAGGACCAAACCAAGTCTAGATCAGGACCTAAACCAGGACCAAACCAGGACCAAACCAAGTCTAGATCAGCACCTAAACCAGGACCAAACCAGGACCAAACCAGGACCAAACTAAGTCTAGACCAGGACCTTAAACCAGGACCAAACCAAGTCTAGATCAGGACCTAAACCAGGACCAAACCAGGACCAAACCAGGACCAAACCAAGTCTAGATCAGGACCTAAACCAGGACATAACCAGGACCAAACCAAGTCTAGATCAGGACCTAAACCAGGACCAAACCAAGTCTAGATCAGGACCTAAACCAGGACCAAACCAGGACCAAACCAAGTCTAGATCATGACCTAAGTCAGGACCAAACCAGGACCAAACCAAGTCTAGATCAGGACCTTAAACCAGGACAAAACCAGGACCAAACCAGGACCAAACCAAGTCTAGATCAGGACCTAAACCAGGACCAAACCAGGACCAAACCAAGTCTAGATCAGGACCTTAAACCAGGACCAAACCAGGACCAAACCAAGTCTAGATCAGGACCTAAACCAGGACCAAACCAGGACCAAACCAGGACCAAACCAGGACCAAACCAAGTCTAGATCAGGACCATAAACTAGGACCAAACCAGGACCAAACCAAGTCTAGATCAGGACCTAAACCAGGACCAAACCAGGACCAAACCAAGTCTAGATCAGCACCTAAACCAGGACCAAACCAGGACCAAACCAGGACCAAACTAAGTCTAGACCAGGACCTTAAACCAGGACCAAACCAAGTCTAGATCAGGACCTAAACCAGGACCAAACCAGGACCAAACCAGGACCAAACCAAGTCTAGATCAGGACCTAAACCAGGACCAAACCAGGACCAAACCAAGTCTAGATCAGGACCTAAACCAGGACCAAACCAAGTCTAGATCAGGACCTAAACCAGGACCAAACCAGGACCAAACCAAGTCTAGATCATGACCTAAGTCAGGACCAAACCAGGACCAAACCAAGTCTAGATCATGACCTAAGTCAGGACCAAACCAGGACCAAACCAAGTCTAGATCAGGACCTTAAACCAGGACAAAACCAGGACCAAACCAGGACCAAACCAAGTCTAGATCAGGACCTAAACCAGGACCTAAACCAGGACTAAACCAGGACTTAAACCAGGACCAAAACCAGGACCAACATTTTCAACTGTTTGCAGTCATTTAAGTTGAAATAGTTTGATTTAAGCCTGGGCAAAAGGGGCAAAAACTCATAAATAAAATGATAACCATCACATTAATTTCCCGCATATGGATCTCAATATTCGATCCGATTTTCTGCAAATATTTTTTTGATTTCGGCATCGATTTCACAAACACCTTTAACTGCTGTTGTTTGACTCAAAAATGTTTGTAAAATGTATTTCCCCAAAGTCTCAGGACGGATCTGCTGTGACCTGTAGATTGAAAACGCCACATCTCGAGAACAATGCGCCGGACGACACAGGCGCTTTCCCAAGGACGCTCGGGGGTCTTCGTAGGTCGGCCCGTGACTTATCGACGGCCTTTGTCTCCAGAGTGATTACGCCGGACGTAACGATCACGCGTGTCGTTCCCGGGGCGATTTGCAGCTGGAAAGGTCAGACCTCCAGGCGCTGTCCTTTAAGTGGCACGTTCAGACTCTTTACTCACACTTTTCCTTCCTGCACACCATTTCTTGAAAAGATACACATGTTTTCCATAACAATTTGTATAAACCGTCGCCAGAAAAAGCATGCGAGAAAGATTTAATTCAAAGAAAACATCTCTGCCATCATGATAACAGTCGTTTTCTATTTAGATTAAAAGCATTACCACATTCAGTTTGAATCATATTAATTGATTCCTGGTCATTTCTCTCTGGGGTCGGTTCATGGGAGTGTCGAATTAAATATCGCATTTTTGTTTCTGTCATATTTATTTATTTTATTTATTTTATTTATTTTATTTATTTTATTTATTTTATTTATTTTATTTATTGTATTTATTGTATTGTATTGTATTGTATTGTATTTATTTTTATTTTTTTTAAATGTATTTCTGTAAATATGCCAGAATAAGCAAGAGATTTTGAACGGCCCTTTTGAAATGAACACAAGTGACACACGCCAACAGGTTACAGGTCAGATCTCTGCTATTTTCAACCCAGGTTTCTGTAACGACCGGTCTCAAGATTAACGCTCTCTTTGGTGAATAGCGCTAAATGTTTGAATGTGTTTCCTAATTAAAATGCTTGATTTAAGGACACACACAGTCCTTAAACTCTTTCAGGTGGAGTCCACAGCTCCTGCTCAGTTCCTCTCGTCTCACTGAGAGCTCCTCGGGCCTTTCCTGTAACTCCTCCTCAGGCCTGTGCTCGTCCAGTCCAGACATCTGACCTTCTCCTGAGCAGAACCGTCCCTCTCTTTTGTCCTTTATTGATATTTAAACTTGTCTGTCCAGAGGGAATAGCTCAAGTCTCCTCTGAGGCTTTAGGGGAACTTGGCATTTGGCATTTCACACGTTACAGCTTGAAATACTGTAAATGGAAAACAAGTTAAAGTATTTGAAAAGAACACTGAGAAGTAAAAAACACACAAAAACATGGCTTGTTATTGTTGTCGTCCTTTAAACACGCCTTTTGGAACTTAAAAATATGTATTTATTGACAACCGCACAGTACTTTCTATCAGTCATGTGTTCCCTCATCGAGATTTGGCGTCAACACTCCATCTATTGGCAGCAGAAGCAATTACACCTTCGGGAATATCAACAAAAGCTAGCTTGCCCCGACGTGCACATTTGTTTATTTGAGGCAGACAGGCTCAGAACGAGTCTGGAGGTGATTAATGGACTTGAAAAACAGAACGGGAGACTTCCGGACCTCACAAAGCTGGGACATTTGAAACTGTTTTTGTGAGGCCCAGAGCGAGAGGACCAAGCAGGATTCACGAAACAAGCGTGATTTGAAGTTAAATGCAACTCCACGTGTTTTTTTGATGAGGCATGAATGCTACGACATGGCTGAAAGCTAAAAAAAACAACAGCAATTATGCCTTATATGTGTCTTTGAAGTCGAGGTGCATTGTAATTAAGGAATTGGAATGAGATTAGAAAGAGAAGGAGAAAGAGTACTTTCTTAAGATTGTAGGAGGATAATATTATTCTCAAAGGGTCTTTAATTTGGGCCGCTCATGTCAAATGTTTAGAAGAGGATGTTTCCTGGTTGATGGTTGATGGTTTGGACGTTTACAGTGGCGGGATTGTGACATAAAGCTATAAAAAACACTAATATATGTAATATGAATGTTTAATAGGGGCATTTTGGTCGTTTTGCATGTGAGGACTGGAGAATTTTAGCACAACGTAAAACACAAACCATTGTACTTATTAAAATTGTGAGCCTAAGGGGAAATACATCAGGACTGTAAAAGGGGAAAGAGAAGCGTTTGCAAATGTGCGACGGCAAACGAATGTGACGAACAAGTAATAGCGCAATCGAGGAAATGGAGGGAAAACGGTAACATTTGACAGATGTTTTGGCGTAAGAACGGAGCGGGGGAGAAGGAAGAGGGGTGGTCGTGCGGTGTGGGTGAGTTTAGGGTGAATCGAGGACAAGCGTTTGCGATGAGGAGCAGCGGGAGAGTCACACGGAGCACTGGAGAAACACAAAGCGAGAACTCCTCGTGTTTGCGGAGAACGAGGCGCGTTTCAGAGGCGCTACGATCGTTTGGGTAAATGAGTTTTACGGGAAATGTTGTATTCAAACTGTCACTCTTGTTGGTTATGTTCGGTTCATTGTTATTGTGGGAACATTGTTATAAGACCTTCAAAAAATGGAAGAATCAGAGTCAAAAATAGAGAAAAAAAGAGATAAAAATGACAGAAATATTAGAGACTTTAAAGTAGCAACAATATCCAATCAAAACAAAAATGACACACAGTATTTCATGAATTCCAACGATTGTAATATAAAATGATGGTTTAGTTCTGCACATTTGTCAGTCTGGAAAAGCACAGAGCTTCTAGAAATGCACAAAACAAAAACAAAACGGGTCGTATTTCTGCTTAAAACTGAGGTACAAATACAAGTATAAACACTGGAACTCGAGTCGTTTGACATCACATGCACTTTAAAGATATTGGCGTTTTATTGGAGACGTTTGAACTACATAAAAAGTCAATGAGCTGTTTAGTGAAGGCATTTTGAAGACTGAAAAACAACGGATGAGTCCAGTGACGATATATGAGCTGTAAAAACATAGTACCAAACCAGGGCCAAACCAGGGCCAAACCAGGACCAAACCAGGACCAAACCAGGGCCAAACCAGGGCCAAACCAGGACCAAACCAAGCCCAAACCAGGGCCAAACCAGGGCCAAACCAGGGCCAAACCAGGGCCAAACCAGGACCAAACCAGGGCCAAACCAGGGCCAAACCAGGACCAAACCAGGGCCAAACCAAGGCCAAACCAGGGCCAAACCAGGGCCAAACCAGGGCCAAACCAGGGCCAAACCAGGGCCAAACCAGGAGCAAACCAGGACCAAACCAGGGCCAAACCAGGAGCAAACCAGGGCCAAACCAGGGCCAAACCAGGGCCAAACCAGGGCCAAACCAGGACCAAACCAGGGCCAAACCAGGAGCAAACCAGGACCAAACCAGGGCCAAACCAGGAGCAAACCAGGAGCAAACCAGGGCCAAACCAGGGCCAAACCAGGGCCAAACCAGGACCAAACCAGGACCAAACCAGGGCCAAACCAGGAGCAAACCAGGGCCAAACCAGGGCCAAACCAGGACCAAACCAGGGCCAAACCAGGAGCAAACCAGGAGCAAACCAGGGCCAAACCAGGACCAAACCAGGGCCAAACCAGGACCAAACCAGGAGCAAACCAGGAGCAAACCAGGGCCAAACCAGGACCAAACCAGGGCCAAACCAGGACCAAACCAGGACCAAACCAGGGCCAAACCAGGACCAAACCAGGAGCAAACCAGGGCCAAACCAGGGCCAAACCAGGACCAAACCAGGACCAAACCATGGCCAAACCAGGAGCAAACCAGGAGCAAACCAGGGCCAAACCAGGACCAAACCAGGGCCAAACCAGGACCAAACCAGGACCAAACCAGGAGCAAACCAGGACCAAACCAGGGCCAAACCAGGACCAAACCAGGGCCAAACCAGGACCAAACCAGGACCAAAACCAGGACCAAACCAGGACCAAAACCAGGGCCAAACCAAGCCCAAACCAGTAATAAACCAGGGCCAAACAAGGACCATACCAGGACAAAACCAGGACCAAACCAGGACTAAACCAGGGCCAAACCAGGACCAAACCAGGGCCAAACCAAGCCCAAACCAGGACCAAACCAGGACCAAACCAGGGCCAAACCTGGACCAAACCAGGGACAAACCAGGACCAAACCAGGACCAAACCAGGACCAAACCAGGGCCAAACCAGGCCAAACCAGGGCCAAACCTGGACCAAACCAGGGACAAACCAGGACCAAACCAGGGCCAAACCAGGGCCAAACCAGGCCAAACCAGGGCCAAACCAAGGCCAAACCAGGACCAAACCAGGACCAAACCAGGTCCAAACCAGGACCAAACCAGGACCAAACCAGGGCCAAACCAAGCCCAAACCAGTAATAAACCAGGGCCAAACCAGGACCAAACCAGGACCAAACCAGGGCCAAACCAATACCAAACCAGGGCCAAACCAGGACCAAACCAGGGCCAAACCAAGCCCAAACCAGTAATAAACCAGGGCCAAACCAGGACCAAACCAGGGCCAAACCAGGACCAAACCAGGACCAAACCAGGGCCAAACCAAGCCCAAACCAGGGCCAAACCAGGGCCAAACCAGGACCAAATCAGGAACAATAATCAGAGCCCAACACTTTTGCTTTATGATGGGGAAATGACATTATAGCATCCTTAAACGCTAGTAAAATGAGTACATTTTGTGTCTAACTCGTGTCCTTGTCCGGTGCATTGTGGGTAATCTAGTCCCGGTGTCCACATGGCAGAAGCACGACTTGACAACAAGAAGCCAAAACAACAGACTAAACCCATCCGAGCGTTCAGCACACAGACTGTACACGAGCCCGGGAGAGAACGGCCATGTGAGTCAGCTGACACCCACCCACAATGCACTGGGCCAAACAAACCAAACAAACAAACAAACAAACAAACATGTGCAAGAGACTGAGAGACAGAATGAAGACGTGGAAGAACAGGAAGAACAACCAAAACATGAACAGTCAAATAATCATCATTTGGAGGAATGGATTGTTTGATTAATTGATTGATCGATTGACAGATAAATTGATAGAGTAATTGACTGACTGGTAGATAGATGGATTGTTTGTTTGTTTGTTTGTTTGTTTGATTGATTGATTGATTGATTGATGGATAAATAATAATAAATATGTATTGTGCTTTAAACTTGTGTCACCATTTTTACCATTTTTGTTCATTTGTTCATTTGACACATATTTTAGTATTTTTTCTGCTTTCATTGTTTTAAATTTGGAATATTATTATATATTACCTTTGTTGTTTTTGTTTTGTGATCAATAAAGTTTGTCGGTCAAAGTCATTTAAAGCTGCTCCGCGTGACTTTTCTGTTGGAGGGTCCCTCACCTGCTTCTCCATAAACATGTCGTTGCTTTGCCTAGAGTGTTCCACAGTACGGCATTAAACTCTATTTCCATGGAGACAAGCAGGTGACGCCCCCAGACCAGGCTACAGGTCAGATCAGCGGAGGGCAAGCATGTATTTCCATGCATTTTTGCACACGTGCTAAATAGATGTCGCGCTGTGAAATATTCCCAGCAAAAAAAATCTTCCAGTAGTAGTCATGGCAACAAGCAAGTGCTGCTTACCAGAAAAGTTACATAGTGCAGCTTTAATCACTCACCAGATGCACTAGTTCTCATGGTCCAGCTTAATTTTTTAACACATTATTTTACAGTTTTTCTTAATTTTGTTTGTTGTCATTAATTATTTATTTCAGATTTAAACATGAGATGAAATTGAGTATAGTATTTGACAATAAAATGTATTTTGAAGGAGAATTTAAATCCTTAAGAATCAATTTGGGCGTCAATATAAAAATAAAACATATAAAAAACATTTAATTTCAGTCGTTTTATTTTAAAAACATGTCACAAGACGACTCCTTTGACACTTTTTACACAATGGACAACTCCAGGACTAATGAGGGATTGGCCCGACTTAATAAAATACAATAAACATAAAAAATATCATTGTAATAATTGATAATACACAGATTTATACTGACTAAAGAATCACCATTAAACAAGTGTGAGACTTCAGGGAAACACTCAGTAAAACCATCTTTCTAGGCATCTTTTTATCTCAATTCTGACTCAAAAACCCCCAAACCGGAGGCATCATCTGACCGCTGCACACTCGACAGTACAGTGGATGCGGTACAGTACAGTTGCCACGGCAGCAGATCTTCCCTCATTAAAGCCCCTCCGTCCATTGAAGTAGCAGAAGCCTCATTTCCATACGCTGCTGTGGAAGATCGATGCTCTGCGGGTTATTTTTAGCGGTGCGGCTGCTGCGGGTTCCCTGACAGCGGCTAAAAATAGAACCAGATGAAGAAGAAGGAGAAAAAAAAGTGAGGGAAGAGAAAGGGAAAAGGAAAAAAAAAGAAAAGTGAGAGAGAGAAAACACCCTGAAGAGGAGAGGAAACACTGCAGAGAGTCGTGAGCGCGGCGGGCTTCCTTCCTCCCGCATCGCAGAGTTGATTAAATATGATATTGAGTTGCAGTTCAGTTTAAAATGACTGTTTAAAATACAGTGTTGAGGTAAATTGTGGATTCAAATGAGGCAATAAAAAACAACATGGATCCAGGACAAAGGGATTTTGTTGCCACTGTCTTTCACGGAATACTTTTGACTATTTAATTTACCTATTTATTTTAGTTTTACTGTAAATCACTGCGTATTACTCCTCCAATTTTTAAAAAAATCCATGCAAACTATGATCAGAACAGGAACAATGATTGAGGCGTCTTTATTTTATCTATTCATTTATTTTGGTCACGTGTTTTGAGACATAAACTCCCACAAAAACAATGAGCAGCAGCGGATATTATAAATCAATCAAATCAAAACTGGTAATACAAAAGGAGAAAATCGCTGATTGAGTTACTTCCCCGACCCGGACCGTGTTCTTACATCTACAGTTTATAAACCATCGTCTGAGAGTCGGTTTGTGTCTCTGTCGACGCTAGCCCTGTGTTAGCAACATTAGCATCGTAGCGCGTTTAAAGGTGCAGCGGCTCTAACGACAGGAGCAGATTGACAACAACAGGAGGAACTAAAGGTAAAATAACCCAAGGACGATCAATATTTCACCTGTCGGATGTCACTCCAATGCAGAGCGTTTCACTCGGATAAACTCTGAGTTCTGAAACGTTTCCCAAGAAGGAATTCCGAGTCTCAGAACAACCGGAACGCAGCAGAAGTGCACATGTATTTTCTACCTTTTACACTGCAATCGAATGTTTTTTACTGTAGTCTATGTCATGACTAAAGCGTTACATAGTGAGATTTTAAGCATCTTCAAATGTAACTGCAGAACACGCCCTGTCGAGAGTCAAAGAACAAACCATTTCAGTCTAAAAGGAACAGACATTTTCCAAAAAACAGGTTTAAACAAATGCACAGATGAACATTAGATCTTGCTGTGCCTTTTCCGTACGACACTCGTGTAAAAGTAGCTCTGTCGGCAGTTTAAAACACACTTTGCGCACTGATTACTCTTAAAACCTCACATGACGACGGTAATGAACCCCATCAACGAAACCTTTTACATCTCGTACCTTTATTCCACGTCTGTTTGCAACGCTGCCAGTCACGAGTTTGCTCTTTTCGCTCTGTACATATTTTCATTTTCCTTTACTCCTGATTTGGCTGTTTTCCATTTGCGAGTCGTTCCCTGCGTGAGACGAGCTGATTAAGACCCCCGAAAACACCGTGTGGAAACTAAGTGCTGACACCTCCGCCGGATCGTTCATTAATTATACTTTCCATTTCGCTCTCGACTAATTACCAGGACCCGGAGTTCGCTGCCGCCTGCGGAGAACGCGGCCCGAAAAACAAAAGGAGCGGTTTTCTCTCGTCTCCGAAGGCCGTTTTCTGCACGAGACGATGCCTTTCCTGCGAAGTACCTGAAAACTGTGGATCCCGAATGTCGTTTTTCCTCTGAGCGTTGTGATGATACGACAGTTCGGTCAGTAAATACCTGCGAAAAGGCTTTATCTATGCTTAGGTTCTGAAAAAATGAAATAAAAAATGATGGTCAAAGAGTTAAAAGCCATTCAAGGTCAAGTTATTGTGTCCACTTCAACCGAACAATATGACTTTGGTGTCAATGAATTTACAAAAACGGCATGGAAAATGTTAAAGGGTCTAATAAACGATGGATTTTCCTTGAATCTTAGTCCTGGGCAGTAGTAGTTGTAGTAGTAGTAGTAGTAGTAGCAGCAGTGGAGTATTATGGTCCACTGCGAGAGTCAAGTTAATGTGTCCACTTTAACTGAAAAATGACTTTGCTGTCAATTAATTTACAAAAACGGCATGAAAAAAGTTAAAGGGGCTGATAAACGGTGGATTCTGACCTTGAATATGAGTCCTGGGGCAGTAGTAGTAGTAGTAGTTGTAGTAGTAGTAGCAGCAGTGGAGTATAACGGTCTACTGGGAGAGTCAAGTTATTGTGTCCACTTTAACTGAAAAATGACTTTGCTGTCAATTAATGTACAAAAACGGCATGGAAAAAGTTAAAAGGTCTGATAAACAATGGATTATGTTAGTATCCGCGCTGCAGACTCTATTTCCCATGTGCCCCTTGTGTTTGTCATGTGCTCCCATGGTTGTTTCTGTGTCTCCGCCCCTCACCTGCTGTCAGTCTTCTCATTACCTTAATTAGTTTCTCCTGCCACTTGTTTGTTTCCCACCAATCACCTGCTTCTCTGTGTATTTAACTTCTGTCTCCCCTTTGTTCTGTGTCTGTTCATCACTTGATGTCTGTCCTGCTTGTACTCCTGCCCTGCCCTGCCCTGCCCTGCCCTGCCCTGCCCTGCCCTGCCCTGCCCTGCCCTGCCCTAATCTGTCTACCTGAGCAAGTTTGTACCTTTCAGTTCTGGCTTTTTGGAAGTTTGGATATTTTGTGTGTTTTTTTTTACTTTTGAAGCCTTTGTGCCTACCTTTGGATTTTGAACTTTTTGTTAAATAAATTCTTATTTGCCTTATCCGGACTGCTTTTGGGTTTGTGCCTCCGGGATCATAACAGGATTCTAACCTTGAATATCAGTCCTGGGCCAGTAGTAGTAGTAGTAGTAGTAGTAGTAGTAGTAGTAGCAGCACTGGAGTATTATGTTCCACTGGGAGAGTCAAGTTAATGTGTCCACAAAAAATTACTTTGCTGTCAATTAATTTACAAAAACGGCATGAAAAAAGTTAAAGGGTCTAATGCACGATGGATTCTAACCTTGAATATCTGTCCTGGGGCAGTAGTAGTGGTGGTAGTAGTAGTAGTAGCAGTGGAGTATTCCGGTCCACTGGGAGAGTTTATGGGCTGCGCTGAGCAAAAGTGTCGCATGAACACTCCCTTTGTAGCAGAGAGGTTCAGCCGGCAGACACAGGCTCAGCAGAGGATTGGAGGCCGAACACGGAGCGAATATCGGCTGGAAAAACTCGTCTCTGTCGCTTTAGTTTAAATAACTTCAACTCTGAGATGACATTGAAAAGATCTGGTGTGAAAATGTCACCCAGCAGGCTAAAATAGACTTGTTTCATTGTAGTTTTCTTGCCGAATAACACCTTGAAAACTCTGTGACTCGGTTGTTTCTCCACAGACCTGACTCGTTGCCTGCTCATCTCCGCACCATGAAGCTGCGGCTGCTTTGGTTTACGTCATGTCTTCAGTATAACTATCTTATTTTTATATTGATGATTTAGATGAATTTAAGACTGATCTGACAGGAGATCATAAGGATAATTCACCAAGTTTGGAGAAGAATCCGTCAGAAGTACAACGTTTTGGGGAAAATGGGGAAAACCCACTTGACAAACACATGGATTCCCTATTTTTGCGTCGACCTAAAACGTTACATTATGGACTTCCAGCGGCAGTACAAGCTGTTAAACGTGTTGACTGAACCCTGAACACTTCCCGTTGGTCGTTACTCGTAACTTCCCGTTACGTCCTTCGTTAGTCAGATTTGATTAGAAACGGTTCACATTGATCGTAAAGAGCTATTTCCGGACCCGTTTTCAGCAGGTCTCTGGGCGGTGTGGTCTTGTATACCTGTGTTTATTGATAATCTTTATGGTTATTTAGACTGAAGCGTCATGGATGAGGGATTCGGGAATTGATGGATTGTTTTTTTCCAGGAAAGCTGTGATTTAAAAGTGCGTAATGTGTGTTTTCTGCTCACCTGCTTGTCTCATGAAAATGTCTTTGACCGATTTAGAGCCTTTTTTAACTTGTTACGCCATGTTTGTTGCGTATTCTCTCCATTGTGGCCCCAACAAGTGCTCTTTTTAATGTCATATACATCAATGTTGGACTCAGAGTTTATTCTTAAAACGATGTCTAGGATTAACAGTTTTACATATATTCAAAGTATATTCCAAGTAACTCAAAAAAATTAGGTTTATCTCAAGTAAGGCAGGAAAAAACGGGTCCAAATTGGGCAATTCCTTGCCAAAAATACGCTGTTTGGTGGTTGCCGGCTCGCTCTTGAGAGATTGCTAAGTTTTGTGCAGTTTTGTGGAACGCTACAGGCCAAACAACATCATCTCAATGGAGAGTAGAGAGTTTTGGACCTAAATACTCCAGAAAAACAACCCTCAACTCATCTCACTCAAGGCTCAGTGATGTTGAAAATTAGGAAACGTGGTTGGCCTCAGTCTTGTTAGTTAGACTTCACGGCTTCAATCATCTACAGAGTGTCTAAAACCTTTGGGAAACTGGACCAATACAAAGCAGAAGAAACGAATCCTCGCGCTCATCGACTGTATTTTACTCAGAACGGTCCGGTGCTGCGTTTTGAGGGCATTTCTGATCACTTTTAGACGACAGCCGGGGAGATAACAGTGAGTTAAATAGGCCACGGTCTGTGGCTCTGAGTCAGTCTTTGGTCTAAAAACAGCAGGAGATCCCCTCATGATCCACAGACTGTGCCGAGGTTCAACGCGCTAACACCAGAATATAGGCAGCAGCGTTACACTCCACTGGTCAATCATTCCATCGACGGTGTATTGTTTTTTTTCATTTTTCATTCGTCTACTTATGAATTTCTTAGGATTTACATGGACCAAAACCAAAACAGGAGTGTTTGGAGTGAATAGCTGGAGTTTTTGGATGGAATGGATGGTTTTATTTGCGTTTTTACTCATGTAGACGCTGTGTAATGTTTTTTTGCACAAGATCAAGCGTCACATACGATTTCAATTTGTATTAAAATGGATTTTCGACTATAAAAATGAGGTTGCGGGACTAAATCTTGATCTTCGTGTGTTTAGTAGCGGGTATAAGCTGGCAGAGGTGTGGTTGAGAGAAGGTTGACAGGTCAATCCAAGCTTCAGGCGTTTGCACACCACTATTAAAGGACACATATTATGACTTTGTGGAGCTTTTAATACGATTTTTCCCCAATCAAAAACAGACCTGTGTTCTTAGCTTCATTCAGGCTGGTTCGATGAATCATGGTTAGAAAGTCCTCTCCATCTCCATCCAAGTGACAAAAACACTCCCCCGATCTGTGATGTCATGAGTTGAGTTACGAGATCGTCTGTGTCGTCTAATCACCATCAGGATGGAACTACAATTTTTCACAATAGCTGTCCTTTAAGTGATGCACTGTGTTCCTTTGGGTCAGTTAATAAATTACTACGCTAAAGAAATATCTATATGTTTACCTTTTTTTCCCGATCAACATCACAAAGAGCCGTCAGTCTGCGCCGTACTGGATATAAAGACCATTATCAAACCATCACTGTGAAGCTCAAAATGACCTAAAACTGATATAGCTCACTTAAGTTAATGCCCTTTGGAGTTTACATTGTTTGCATTAGCAACTATGGTGGCAGGGTAGGGTTTTGTCATGGCACAAACACATAAGCAGTAGTTGTAGTGCCAGTAGTTGTAGTAATAGTAGTAGAATGACTCCATGGTCCTCTCCACCTGCGGCCTACCTAACTTTCAGGCCAAAATCAACATGGAATGATTGAATAATCCACCATTTAACCTTGATTATACACTGAATTGTTCAACTAAGGCATTGACAGTACTGGACATACATTGGGTTCAGCTTCAGGTCAATATATGCACCACTTATGGAGCTACAACTTCTACAGTAAATATGTCTCAACCATGTTCTATAAATGACATCTTTGTCCTTGAGCTGGGTCCATGTGAAGCACCATCATGACAAATGCTGTGTTTCCTTCTCATTTCCAGGCATAAGAAGTTTACCTCTCTCCTCTGGGACCAGAAGCACAGAAGTGTCTCTCTGTCACGTTCTCGGTGGGACAGAATCCCACCTGAAGGAGGCGACCCAGTTTAGGGGTAAACTGATGACGCCCGTGAGTTTAAGTGCTATAGATAGAAGTCCAACAGTGGAGAACCTGTCACGCTCAATGCAAGAAATGAAATGTATTCTTAAGTACTTTTAGCTCATTGTTAGAGGGCTCAGAGGACAAATATACACGATTAAGTAACTTTTCTGTGGCGGCTCATGTTTCAGAATTTAACAATCAAGCGTTCCCGCATCAGGATTTATTTATTAAGTCGGTGTAATCATTCATTTGTCCAGCAGTGATCCATCGTAGAAAAAGGTTATCCGCACAATGTGTAAAACATTTCTTTTGATACTATGAGTTGTGATCTACTGGAAGCAGAGAGAATTACCATGGGGAAAGAAACAAAAAATAGTTTTCCTCAGACATGCAAATGTAATCACACATTCAAATGTTTGTGTCACAATTAATGTGATTATTTGTGATTGTTGATACAGTGAACAAACAGCAGTGAATTGAATTACTTTCATTTAAAGTCTAAATTAGCATTCCTCTCTGGCTGAATTAAATCAAACTTAAAGGAGGAAAAAGTAATTGTATTGTCATATAAACAAGAAGGCCGAGCCACCTAAGCTTGCTCCTCTCGATGTGGACTGAGCTCCTCCCTCGTGAACAAGAACCCGAGATACTTGAACAGGTCTGACTTACTGATGAACACAGCTCCTGCTCCGGTCATACAGGGACCGGACATCCCCGAGCAAAGGGCCCCGGACCCCGTACTCCCAGAGCACCCCCACAGGTTGCTTGTTGTTGCATGGTGTAAACTAAAGTGTGGCTCCTCCATATTAGGCTTGTGGGAGCTGTCCATGGTGCTGATTGGTCTAACTTGTGATTGATGGCGAAAAAGTCATGTAGAATAAAATAGTTAAATGTAATTCTAGCTGAATTTAATTTTAAACTGTATAGTCTATATTGATCTGACATGAACTGTCCAGGGTGCTGATTTGTTTTCATTAGATTTTCCAGTTTGTGCTGTAACCATGGTGACCGCACAAAAAGCCACATGCAGTGTTCATCTTGTGTGCTGCCGACAGCGCCTCATCTCCAGAGTATAAATGCAAACGTACAATCACATTACGCACGTGTCGGGGCTGTACTTGTCCCATTAGCCACTTCCAAAGGGCAAATTAAAAGTGTGCAGTTGAATCAGTCACGCTGTCAGGCTTCATAATGCGTCGTAAAGCAAGCGCCAACCAAACCTGCAGCAGGGTGAGTATGGGCAGTGGGACACCTTCTCTCTTAGTTTTTGTTTCAAATTAAATGTCTACAATGTAAAAGCTCTAGATGTTTATTCTACATAATATCACACTTACGTTACGATGCCTTCTCAAACACATGTTGGTGTCTAGTCCGATTTTTGGAGGTATAGTGATTACAAAAACACACAAAAAAAGCAGCATCTGTATTTACTATTATTTTGTTAAAGAAGCCACAAGGTCCATACAGAGCCCACAGTCACTCAGACGTGAGGACTTACCTGTCATCACGTGTTTGTTGTTGTCAATATATTGTTGTTTATGGACTATTTTTGGCGCCATCTCCCGTGTGGCCGCGGGCATTTCATGGAGATGAAGCCTCCCGTGACCTTAAATAAACGTTGTAGCTGGGTTACGTGTTAAAGACAGGAGGATTGTTAAAACATGCAGAGACAGACCAGATGAAACCGGACGTACGTTTCCCAGATATGTCCAGGTCTTATGCTATATAACTATCCTGGGCATATAAAATACTACATAGAGAAAATTACGCAACAGTTAAACATTTGCGAAACCCACATCATGACAATGGCAACACAGTGGTTTTTAAATAATCAACTTGGGTAATAAGATGTAATATAATGCAATACAAATGTTAGTTGACAATTTTTCCAGTTTTTTTTAATCCATGCCTTATTATTATTATTATTATTATATTTTGCCGTTATATTGTTGCTTCGTGTTGCACCATTTCACCCAAGAAAGTCTCTAATCTTGTTTTTTATTCACTGCAATGACAAGAGCCATAAACCCTCTTCTGATTCTGAAATGTAACGTATCAATAACTCAACATCTCGGAAAGAGCCGGCGCGCCCACGTTCATCAACAGAACCACTGACTTCTCCTCCTGACGGGACGTGATTGATGGAACCTCCTCTGGGACATTCACAGACGCGCGTCAGAAGCAGTCTTCAGTCAGGCCATCCACACCGCTGACGTTTAGCTCAGTGTTTCAGACAAATGGATTGACTCAAGAAGTTGGAAAAGACATGGCATTATTATTATTATGTCAATGAACGGTATGAAAGGTGAATTGGAAGTTCTAGAAGTGCATCTCTCTCTCTCTCTCTCTCTCTCTCCACGCCGTCTCTACGTGCTCCCGCTGCCGCTACATCACCACTCGCACTCACGCGCCCCTCCTTCCTCCTCCTCCTCCTCCTCCTCCTCCTCCTCCTCCTCCTCCTCCTCCTCCTCCTCCCGCTACACACGAGCCAGTCCCACCTCCCAAACTACAGCCGAGCCCATTGAAGCGATCCTCCGCAGTGCTGAACGGACGCGGAGACGGCGGAGGATCGGCGCGAGGAATCGGACGACGGAAGCGGGGGGATAAAGAGGACCTGGAGACGAGCGCGCACGCATTTCGGTGCCTCCTGCGGCCGTAGCCTTCCCGGTCCCCTCCGCGCTGAACGGTAAGGCGCACGACCGTTTTTGAAATGTGTCCTGATGTAGTTTTTGAACGCGTCAGATCTTGGCACGTATGGAAGAACCGGCCGCGCGACCTGATGCGCATTTGCGGCGCTCCACGCGCGGACCGCTCCGGGGCAGTGACGGATTGCGCCGCGCTCTGATTAGATTATTGTGGCGCATTTTTTTGGGGATGAAGCGCGCGCGCCGAGGGGACAGCGCGGTCGGACTGGACACGAGAGAGATGGAGGGAGGACAGAGGGGGAAGAGGAGGAGAGGGAGGAGAGGGAGATGGGGATGTCGGGGTGAGGCGGACGCGATCGCAGCGGCACGTGGAGAGGCAAAGCGGGCGGGTGACAGGGACAGAGACGCCCGTGAACCGTGAACCCGCGGCGGATGGAACCGTGGACGGGGATGATGCTGTTCAGAATGACAGTTTTAAGTTATGCAAGTGTTTCCCACGGGTTTAGACCGACTGACGTGCACGTTCACCATGTCAAAAATGTGATTAAACCAGGAGTAAAAAACCCTGAAAGTGAAGCAGGACTAGAGCTGGACCGAACAAGAACTGGAACCGGACCGAACCGAACCAAGTCCACGTCAGGACTAAAACAGGCTCAATTCAGGACCAAATAATGACAATAATTTGATTTAGGTAACACAATTGATGGAGAATAAATGTTACTTAGTGCCTCTGCTGATGAAAAAAACAATAAATAAATGAAAACAGCATAAATACAGTCAATTCTACATGTTTACAAGAAACAATAAGAGGCTATACTTTAAAATATATATATATATATATATATATATTATTATTTGTATTATTATTGTAACTGTTTATTTTATTTAATATTTATTTTATTTAATATGTATTTTTTATATTTATTCTATTCAATATTTGTTTCATTTGTTTTATTTATTTTACTTATTTTTATGTTTTTCTATCATTCATTTTATTTATTTTATTTTTATTTTTTATTTTTATTTCATTTTATTTTATCTTTATTTATTTATTTTATTCATTTTCCTCCCAGCTTGTTTGATTTGCTTTGATGCTATGATGGTCGCTCCCTCCATAGTCGCCTCTATCAATGGGAAACACAATATCCCATTACGACGTTTACATTTGAGACACTTTTAATCCATATTCATATATTTATTGCGAAACACTCGACGTCGCACGGTCCTGTCTCGCGTCGCGTGCGTCGTTTGATTGCAAAACGACCGGCGTCCAATTAAAACACCTGCCAAACTCTGCGTCTTCTCGCTTCAGTGAAACTCGAGCAGCAACGAAGAGGAAACGAACACAGTCGATGTCACTGGTTTGAAAATACATTGTACCAAAAGTAATGAAAATTTTATAATAATCGATGCCAAAACTAGTATCAAAACTTGATTCTCATTTGAAGCATCGATATATTTAAAACATGACAAAATGTGACGGTTTTTGAATGATTTTGAGCTTTATCTGAGCTATAAAACTACACAATAACGTAAAGTACTCTTCAATTGTGTTAAAAATAGCAGTATTTTGTCTAGATTTAAACGTTTTATGTCTTAATCATATGGAAATTGGCATCGAGTATTGAACCTCTTCCACAGAATCGAAATCGAGTTTGACATTTTATCCTCGTGACGACACCAAACGACATCAAACAGGGCGAAAATGTCAAATTGAGTTTGAAATCAAGGAAAATATAGTGAATTATTATCAAAAACATGACCCTAACTGTACTTTTCAATGCAAAATAACAGTAGTTTCTGTAATATTTCCATGTGGATCTTAATGTCATTATTTTCAGCACTGACACACGGTTTAATGAGTATCTGGTTTTAAGGTGTGCATTATTTTGACGACACTATAAAGTACGTGTAATTACATTTAACCTCAGCCCAGTCGACGCAAATCTAACACTAAAACGTTGTAATTTAGTGTTGTCGAAACAAAAATGACGAAAACTAGAATCAACAGTAAAAAAAGTCACACAAAAAGACATAATTGTACTTTTCCTGAGCAGTTTTACAACGATCTCGTGCTTTTTCAGAACCAAGACCACGTGGAAAGCACTATTTTGTGATGAAAAGTCTCTGTTAGTTTCTCAGAGCGCCGGCCGATTAATCGAAAGATCGTCACGTTTAATCGTCAGGGCACAGTGTGTTTTTTAATCCACAGTCAAAAACTCTGTCAGTTGAGACTTTGGATGCAGAATGTTGTTTATTCCTCGTATTAAATGGCACCGATTAAAGGTCTGTGTAGTTAAAGCGCCCCCTACAGGTCGGACGAAGCATTGAACTGAAATGCAGTTTGGGTAAATACATTTAGAATTTAGCTGAAAATTATAAAAATGGTCTTCCAGAATTACACATTTTTTAGGTTTATAATTTCACTTCCTGTTTGTAATTGATGACTTCACAGTAGGAAATTACCCAGCAAACACTGGGCCAAAACTCATCTAATGTCACTTTTTAAAAATGTGATGAATAAAAATAAATGAGAGCGACTTTATTTTGTTGAATTCATGTTTAGAGAGTCAAAAAAGTTGATTATTTTGTGTAAATTCTGCATAAACTCCCTGGTGTGATGTCACTTCCTGTTTTACATTTTCTATGGATTTTTCAACGTTTTCTCCACAAATACCTGCTCAAGTGGTGTAAAACTATAATTTATATGTACAACAGGTATAAACACATCAAATAAAGTCAAAATCAGAAAATCGTATAAACCTGTCATGGGCACTATACTGTTCATTTTCATCTTGTTTTTGAAAATAACAAAAAAAAAAAACGAATCAGAAATCTAT
>NW_027315790.1:30980274-31030274 GCF_026437365.1 Eucyclogobius newberryi
TGTTACAAAGCCCATGAGGTCATGATATGTCTTTGTGACTAGAATAGTTGTACAACCGTACAGCTTTATTCTTTAGGCTTCATTCTATAGGCTTTAATATTTCCACTGATGTCGCTGCTTGGTAGCCGTGCGTCTACGAGACTGGGCGAGGACAGGAGACCACCCCCACCCCCATCTCGTCACTCTGATCACTCTGACTCCCCACAAGCAGACCCCCATCACTCCGACTCCCATTTAGCGCCTTTAGCCTGTTTTCTATATCTGCCCAATCAAGCTCCTTTGTTCCAAGGAATCTCCCTGCAGCTTTAGCAATGATCCTGATCCTTTCAGTTCTGCTTTGAGTCTGAGCAGCACAGTTTACAACATCCACCATAAAGAGTACAAAATCCTCTCTATCCACAACCAGGGTATTCTCATTAATTCTGGAACCTGCACACTTGGGACCTCCACTCTTGAAACCTTCACACTTCTTGGGAGCCACGCTGGCCTTTCTCATTTCGCCCTGGCTGGGAGCAGCGCTGGCTCCTCTCTCTGTATTTACTCTAAACTCGTTACTTGAAACTTTCTTGACTGCATCTGCATAGGATATACCTTGAAAGACCTTTATTTTATGCACCTCAGCAGCTCTTTTGCTAAACCTGCATCCCCCGTAGGCAGAGCTATGTTCTTACCCACAGTTACAGCACTTCAGTTTTGCTCCCACGTCACACTTCCCATACTCGTGATCTCCTGCACATTTACCACATCTTTGCCTCCCTCTACAGACCGCTGCAATATGCCCAAAGCGCTGGCACTTAAAGCAACGCAGGGGCGGTGGAACATATGGCCTAACGTTATGGCACATGAACCCAATGAACACCTTACTAGGCAGGCACCTCCCTTCAAGTGTTACCATTACCGACAAGCTGTCACATCTTACCCCAGACCGGGTCACCTTCAACCGCCTAGCGTCCACCACCGTAGCTCCAGTCAAATTCTCCTTAACTTCATCCACAGACGTCGCCGTAGGGACACCTACGATAACTCCTCTGACCGTGTTTCTTTCAGCATCAGACACAAGAATGTCCTTTCCACCCAGACGTTTAGTTCCAATCGCCTTCCGTTGCTGAGCCGCATCCTTGCACACGACCAGCAGCGAGCCATCTCTAAGGACACTCGCACTCTTGATCACTCCCACAGCTACAGTTAGGCTCTTTGACAATGCCACTGAATTCCACTCCTTAAAGGATGCACTATCTTGTGCAAGCTTTATGATCACCTTACAGTCTCTGCTCTCACCCCAGATATCAATAGCTTCAGCCTCATCCTGTTGCTCATTCCCAGAACCCTAAGTTCGAGCTAAGGGACTTTTTATGTTTCCGGGCACGTGCAGCCAGAAAAGGCTGCTCCTCCACGCCGTCCAGAACGTCTTCGACCACCGATCCACTCTCCTCCGCCATCTACCGTCTCTCCAGACCGGAGACTAGCTCTTCTTCTTCTTCTTCTTTGGTGTTTTCTGTGGTGCAACAGTCCTAATTTCTCTTCTCTTTGTCTCCGCTTCCTCTCCTCTTTCTCTCCTCTTCCTATCCTCTTCTTTTCTTCTTCCTCTCCTCTTCCTTTCCTCCTCCTCCTCTCCTCCTCCTCCTCCTCTCCTCTTCCCCCCCCTCTTCCTCTCCTCTTCCTCTCTTCTTTCTCCTTTCCTGTCCTGCTGCTTTGGTGTCGGCTCCTTTCAGCTCAGTTTTGTGCTAAAGGTTTGAACACTGGAGCTTGTCACTTGTGGTGAGGACGGCGGGGGGAGGACGGGGACGGGGGGGAGGACCGGGACGGGGGGGAGGACGGCAGGGGGCAGGACGGGGGAGACATGCCCCCCCCGCTGCTGCGTCATGTGTTTGCACTGAGAAGGTCAAAGGCGCTCCGGGCCCAGCACAGACCATAATATGTCCTTCGTTTATGCGATGAGGCTGCGTGAGGTGGAAAAGACATGAGAGTGAGACCTCCGTTTGAGCAAAAGGCTCTGACAAAGACAACAGAGTGAGACCTCTGTTTGAGCAAAAGGCCCATTACAGCCTCCAATAAAAAACTAAACTATTATAAAGACATTTACACCTAGAGTTTCATTAGAGTTATAACTCTCTCTCTGTCTCTTTACCTCCCTCTCTCTGGCTCACTCTCTCCCCCTGTCTCTCTCCTTCTCTACCTCACTTTTTCTCTCCCTTACTCCCTCTCCCCCTCCCTCTCCTCCTCCCTTCCTCCCTCAAACGGGACTCTAACCCGGTCTTTTCTCTGTTTGTGGGCCAAGGTCTTTCCCTAAGCAGCAGAAACAGCATCTGGTTTACAGTCTACACTTTTAGCTCAACGTCTGAGGCGTGTTCTCCAGGCCTGTTCTCGTGGCGTGTTTTCGCGGCGTGTTCTCCAGGCGTTTTCTCGAGGGAGGCGTGTTCTCAAGGCGTGTCCTCCAGGCGTGCTCTCGAGGGAGGCGTGTTCTCCAGGCGTGTCCTCCAGGTGTGCTCTCGAGGGAGGCGTGTTCTCCAGGCGTGTTCTCCAGGCATGTTCTCCAGGGGTGTTCTCGAGGCGTGTTCTCCAGGCGGGTTCTCCAGGGGTGTTCTCCAGGCATGTTCTCCAGGGAGGCGTGTTCTCGAGGCGTGTCCTCCAGGTGTGCTCTCGAGGGAGGCGTGTTCTCCAGGGGTGTTCTCCAGGCATGTTCTCCAGGGAGGCGTGTTCTCGAGGCGTGTTCTCCAGGCGTGTTCTCGAGGCGTGTTCTCCAGGCGTTTTCTCCAGGCGTGTTCTCGAGGCGTGTTCTCCAGGCGTGTTCTCCAGGCGTGTTCTCCAGGCGTGTTCTCCAGGCATGCTCTCGAGGGAGGCGTGTTCTCGAGGCGTGTTCTCGAGGCGTGTTCTCGAGGCGTGTTCTCGAGGCGTGTTCTCCAGGCGTGTTCTCCAGGCGTGTTCTCCAGGCGTGTTCTCCAGGCGTGTTCTCCAGGCATGCTCTCGAGGGAGGCGTGTTCTCGTGGCGTGTTCTCGTGGCGTGTTCTCCAGGCGTGTTCTCCAGGCGTGTTCTCCAGGCGTGTTCTCCAGGCATGCTCTCGAGGGAGGCGTGTTCTCGTGGCGTGTTCTCGTGGCGTGTTCTCGTGGCGTGTTCTCCAGGCATATCCTCCAGGCGGTGGTGCATCTGGGTTTAAAGATTCATGACGTTGATGAGCTCGATACCTGAAGTGCACGTCGGGCGAGTTCGTGCGGAGGCGGCGTTCACGTTCACTCTTTCGGCCCCGTCCAAAAGTGTCTCGACAATTCTGGGAAAATACGACTTTTAATAAACTCATTAATCATTTGTACAACCTTCCCCAAGGTCTTTAGGAGAGTATTACATCTGTGGTGTTGTATGAATCTTAATGTTTTTCAATCTGTCATGCATAATATTGTAGAAACTCGGCCTTAGGAGGAAAAAGGCAGGTGGGGGATAAAAATATGAACATACGCAGTCAGGAAGAGGACGGGTTAATCACATTTCATCACCATTATTGTCCTTGAAGCTCTGACCTGAGTCGTCTCCTGGGACATTCTGTGGTTCTGCTCCGAGCAAGAGCAAAGGAGGAGGAAGAAAGGAGGAGGGAGGAGGAGGAAGAAGGAGGGGGAAGGAGGAGGAAGGAGGATGAAGGAGGAAGGAGGAAGGAGGAGGAGGAAGAAGGAGGGGGAAGGAGGAGGAAGGAGGATGAAGGAGGAAGGAGGAGGAGGAAGGAGAAGGAAGGAGGAGGAAGGAGGGAGGGGAGGGAGGGGGAGGAAGGAGGTGGAAGGAGGAGGAGGAAGAAGGAGGAGGAAGGAAGAGGGAGGAGCAGGGAGGATGAGGAAGGAGGAAGGAGGAAGAAGGAAGAGGAAGAAGGTGGACAAATGAGGAGGAAGGAGGAGGAAGAAGGAGGAGCCTCTCTATACCTTTAGCAGACAGACATCTTTAGGTTTAGAGACACTCGACTCTCCACAGAGCCGACGTGGCAGAAAAGGAATAAGATACGATGAGTGCGATTGTTTCTCATCTTAAGTAGATCAAAATTCCACTTGTGTTTGTTCCATTTTTAAATTTGAGGCAGTGAAAAAGAAGGACACACACACCAGATTGTCTGGCCCAAACCCTGGTCCAAGTTTTGGTCTAAACCCTGGTCCAAACCCTGGTCCAAACCCTGGTCCAAGTTTTGGTCCAAACCCTGGTCTAAACCCTGGTCCAAACCCTGGTCCAAACCCTGGTCCAAGTTTTGGTCCAAACCCTGGTCCAAACCCTGGTCCAAGTTTTGGTCCAAACCCTGGTCCAAACCCTGGTCCAAGTTTTGGTCTAAACCTTGGTCCAAACCCTGATCTAAACCTTGTTCTAAACCTTGGCCCCGCCCGCTCCTGAGGTCTGACCCGGGACCATCTGTGGACCGCTCGGCATCATGGGAAGTGCCCTGACCTGGCTCTGGTCCAGGATGACATCATGTTTGTTTTTAAGCCTCTGAAATCACACGAGACATTTAAAGATTGTTTAATCGGGCGACACATTCATTTCATATTTTTGGAGAGTCTAGATATTATCACATCGGCTTAAAATGCCATAAAATACAATCTCTGAAAACAACAACACATGAAATAACACTCTAAATGATTATCAACCAATGGAATCACTTTATTTATCCGTCTTTGCTTTTTATTGACGTTTTTTGACCATTTTATTTGTGTCTGAAGCAATTTTTAGACCTGAGCAGAGAGAACTCTTCATCAACCAATCACAACTTGTCAAATATAACTCTTTTTGATAATCACATTCGTTATCTGGACAATGCAGGTCCTAAAACACAAAGAAATATACTTTTTACAACAAAGACAGCGCCATTAAATCACAATGTAATAAGAAAAATAAATGCTTTACTATAAAATACAGATTGTTCATAAATATCTCTATGTGAAGCCTTCAGTTTCCAAATTTTAACTGTTTAATTGGGCCAATTATGTATTTAAAAAGTCTCAAAGTACAATAGAAATAACAGCTAAAATAATCGCTGATGATTCAAATAATCATAATGACCCTAATAATAATTATTTTTGATTTATACATATTAATTAAAATTCCTCACATCTTTTAACACAATAAAATACACAATAAAACATCCATAGATTTGTGTTTATGAGTTTAAACTTCCACCGGCACATCTGTCTTGTGGTGCACTGCAATCAGTAATAATCAATAACTAATTAACAATTAATTTGCAGCGAGTGCTTCGCCAAACTAAAGTCTGACTCATGCATAATGAATCCGGCTTTAAATCCGGCTAATTAAACTCGTATCTGGAGAATTCCTTTATTAATTGATGGCCACAAAGCCTCATATTAAACACAGTTATCACCGGCCCGGCCCCCACGCCCTTAATTAAGTCTTAATTATCCGCGCAGACTTATCAAACAAAAGTGATCCAGGGGGGGGCGGGGTTAAGCCTTCATTAAAAGTAAAGCAGAGGTTTTTGTGACGTGGCAACGAACGAGAACGAGACGAGCTATTTCTGGAAACTGTGCGGAAGTCTGAGAGCACCAGGGCCCACGAGGAGAGACCGGCGGTGCGGGACATCTGTGGTGCGGGAGGGGACCAGGACGCACGAGGAGAGACCGGGCGGTGCGGGACGTGTGTGGTGCGGGAGGGGACCAGGACGCACGAGGAGAGACCGGGCGGTGCGGGACGTCTGTGGAGCAGGAGAGAACCAGGACCCACGAGGAGAGACCGGGCGGCAGAGCACCAGTGTCCACGAGGAGAGACCGGGCGGTGCCGGACGTCTGTGGGGCGGGAGAGAACCAGGACCCACGAGGAGAGACCGGACGGCAGAGAACCAGGACCCACGAGGAGAGACCGGGCAGTGCGGGACGTCTGTGGAGCGGGAGAGAACCAGGACCCACGAGGAGAGACCGGGCGGCAGAGCACCAGGGCCCACGAGGAGAGATCGGGCGGTGCCGGACGTCTGTGGGGCGGGAGAGAACCAGGACCCATGAGGAGAGACCGGACGACAGAGAACCAGGACCCACGAGGAGAGACCGGGCGGTGCGGGACGTCTGTGGAGCAGGAGAGAACCAGGTCGCACGAGGAGAGACCGGGCGGTGCGGGACGTCTGTGGAGCGGGAGAGAACCAGGACGCACGAGGAGAGACCGGGCGGTGCGGGACGTCTGTGGAGCGGGAGAGAACCAGGACCCACGAGGAGAGACCGGGCGGTGCGGGACGTCTGTGGAGCGGGAGAGAACCAGGACCCACGAGGAGAGACCGGGCGGTGCGGGACGTCTGTGGAGCGGGAGAGAACCAGGACCCACGAGGAGAGACCGTGCGGTGCGGGACGTCTGTGGAGCGGGAGAGAACCAGGACGCACGAGGAGAGACCGGGCGGTGCGGGACGTCTGTGGAGCGGGAGAGAACCAGGACCCACGAGGAGAGACCGGGCGGTGCGGGACGTCTGTGGAGCGGGAGAGAACCAGGACCCACGAGGAGAGACCGGGCGGTGCGGGACGTCTGTGGAGCGGGAGAGAACCAGGACCCACGAGGAGAGACCGTGCGGTGCGGGACGTCTGTGGAGCGGGAGAGAACCAGGACTAGATTCACTTCCTCTTTAGACTCATCTCTCTGTGAATATGAGTCTGATTGTAATAAAACACACAGCGTTTTGAAGCTTAAAACACAGAGAACACGACGTGTCCCCTGGACATTGACCACTGTCCACTGATGTCTTCTTCTACTGTGTGTCACACGCTTGTGCTTCCTGCTAGAGCGCCCCCGGTGGCCGTTTGCAAGTAAAAATATATGAGTTAGGGTTAGGGTTTCTAAAGAGATTGTTTGCATCATGCTGCTTTTGAGTTCATTCTTGAAGGTCTCAGTTCTCAGTTCTCAGTTCTTAGTTTTGTCTTAAGTACATCTGAAATTTAAGCAGAAGGATTTTTAAACGTTCTTGAAAAGTGTGATGGTGATAGCGCGACGTGCGATGAGAGAATAATGATGTGTTGAAACGTTTTTGTAAGAACTTTTTAATAAGATCATGTCTATATTTGACAGAAAACTGCATAAACCATATTTTCTGATTCTGAGCGAGACAGAATGAGTCTGATCTGTTTCTGAGGATTTGAAATGATCACGAGCTCGTGTTTGTTTGTGTTTGTCACTAAATCCTCCTCAAACTAACGTCACATCGATGTTGGAACCGTCTGATCCCTCGAACGCCCTCAGCTCTGACCTCTGACCTCTGACCCCATAACAGAAACAGCACGATTTTAAAAATGTCTCTCCTCGGACATAAAATAGTTGCATTATTTACATTTTGTCCTGAAATAATGGCCAAAATTACATCGTGAGCGGAAAATATTGATATTATAGTTACAGTCGATAGATCACAAGATAAAACACACTTATGAGTGAGTTTATCCTCTGTGGACCTCCTCCTGCTGCTCCTCCTGCTGCTTTTCCCCCTCCTCCTCCTGCTCCTACTCCTCCTGTTCCTCCTCTTGCTGCTCCTTCTGCTCCTTCTCCTCCTGCTCCTTCTGCTGTTTCCCTTGCTTCTCCTCCTGCTGCTCCTTCTCCTCCACCTGGTCCTCCTCCTGCTTCTGCAGCGCCTCCTGCTCCTGCTTCTCCTGCTGCTCCTCCTCCTGCTGCTCCTGCTCCTCCTGCAGCTCCTGCTTCTCCTCCTGCTCCTCCTCCTGCTGTACCTGCTCCTCCTGCAGCTCCTCCTCCTCCTGCTTCTCCTCCTGCTGCTAGTTTTGTTCTGACTCAGAGCTTTGTGCACTCCAGTAGCATGTGACTGAGGAGCAGTGCCCTCTAGTGAGAGTGGAGCAGTACTGCACCTCATGCACCTCACATGTGCAAGCCCCAAGAGCACGTGACAATCACACTGTCACCACCAGGAGGAGTCAAGGCTCAACCCAGAACTAAACATAGACACACCAGGACTAAACCAGGACTAAACCAGGACTTAACCAGGACTAAACCAGGACTTAACCAGGACTAAACCAGGACTAAACCAGGACTAAAGCAGGACTAAAGCAGGACTAAACCAGGACTAAAGCAGGAATAAAGCAGGACTAAACCAGGACTAAAGCAGGACTAAACCAGGACTAAACCAGGACTAAACCAGTATTAAACCAGGACTAAAGCAGGACCAAACCAGGACTAAAGCAGGACTTAACCAGGATTAAACCAGGACTTAACCAGGACTAAAGCAGGACTAAACCAGGACTAAAGCAGGCCTAAACCAGGACTAAAGCAGGAATAAAGCAGGACTAAACCAGGACTAAAGCAGGACTAAACCAGGACTAAACCAGGACTAAACCAGGATTAAACCAGGACTAAAGCAGGACTAAACCAGGACTAAAGCAGGACTTAACCAGGATTAAACCAGGACTAAAGCAGGACTTAACCAGGACTAAAGCAGGACTAAACCAGGACTAAAGCAGGACTTAACCAGGACTAAACCAGGACTAAACCAGGACTAAAGCAGGACTAAACCAGGACTAAAGCAGGACTAAACCAGGACTAAAGCAGGACTAAAGCAGGACTAAACCAGGACTAAAGCAGGACTAAACCAGGACTAAAGCAGGACTAAAGCAGGACTAAACCAGGACTAAAGCAGGCCTAAACCAGGACTAAAGCAGGAATAAAGCAGGACTAAACCAGGACTAAAGCAGGACTAAACCAGGACTAAAGCAGGACTTAACCAGGACTAAAGCAGGACTAAACCAGGACTAAACCAGGACTAAACCAGGATTAAACCAGGACTAAAGCAGGACTAAACCAGTACTTAACCAGGATTAAACCAGGACTAAAGCAGGACTTGACCAGGATTAAACCAGGACTAAAGCAGGACTTAACCAGGACTAAAGCAGGACTTAACCAGGACTAAAGCAGGACTAAACCAGGACTAAAGCAGGACTAAGCCAAGTCCAAGCCAAGTCTTCCAGAATTAAACTGAGCTCAAACTAAGATCAGACACAGTTGCAGTTTGTTTGTTTGTTTACAGATTCAGATTCCATTTTAATGCACGATCTTTTCAGAAAAGGCTAAATTACTACAACAATTCAAAGCTGAACTTTCCCCATTACTGGTTTAAAAAAAAGTGCATTACCATTTGTAGAAATTTCTATTGCATATTTCTTTCATAAAATTGGGGGTGGGGCCCCTCAGGGTGCGGCCCCTCAGGGGTCTGTGAAGTGTGTGCTGGGGGTCTCCAGATGATTTTAAAATGTTAAATCTCTGTAACTGCATTTAATCTCTTTTAATTGAAAAGAGAGTGGCTCAAAGTGGGTCACATGACACAATCAAATAAAACATTAAGCCTAAATGTAAGTGTTTTAGAGCTTGGCGTTTGGCTGTGGGGTCCGGAGTCTGTTCCATGGTTATTTTGTCCCAGCCTGAAAAGCTCGAGTTGCTCTAAAGCTTTTGTCTGTTTCTAAAATCTAAACTCCCTAAAGTGCAGCATCAGCGAGGTCGACGTGCGGCGCTTTGAAGGCCGAGGATCAAGAAGTTCTAATCCTTTTGAATTATTAAAAATGTAGAAAAATCCTCAGGTAAGAATTAAAAAAAAAGCTGGTACACACAGATCTTCGGGTGTTTGAAGTGGAAGCTCGTGTTCGGAGCGTCTGAACGCCTCGTCCAAGGTTGTGCGCTTTGCTTTGGATTGTAAATATTTTATCGCCGGCCCGAAGTCGAGAACGGCAAAGATCGGACGCTTCGCCTCGAAAAGAACCTCCGCTGTCAATCAAAGTCTGCGGTTTTTCCACCATTTTTTGTTTTGCTCAGAGACGAACACAACAACCAATCGTGACGAGAGCCAGTTACACCTGCAAGCGGCATTGAAGGGCTTGTTGTTAAGTCAATTTACTTTGGATGGATAGATATTGCTGTGACTTGTGATTTCTTTAGATTTGTGAAACATTAACACGTTCTTGCTTTGGGCGTTGGCTTTTGTCCGTCCTTAATCGTTTGTACTTCCTGGCGTTTCTGATCAAGTTCATTGCGGTCGACGTGGTTTGTTTGTGAGTCGTCGCTGTCAGTGTGAAAGTCAGTTGCAGACGTACAGCACATGAACGAGACTTAACACAAAATGTATTTATAAACTCTACATCTGTGTGATATTTACTTTGTGGAAAAAACCCAGATTTGATGATGACCTCGTGAACTCTAATATTTCTGTCTGTGTCTCGTGTCAGTTGGTTCATAATAAACTCTGTCTCTCGTGTCAGTTGGTCCACACCCTGTTTCTCTGTCTCTCGTGTCAGTTGGTTCATAATAAACTCTGTCTCTCGTGTCAGTTGGTCCACACCCTGTTTCTCTGTCTCTCATGTCAGTTGGTCCACACCCTGTTTCTCTGTCTCTCGTGTCAGTTGGTTCATAATAAACTCTGTCTCTCGTGTCAGTTGGTCCACACCCTGTTTCTCTGTCTCTCGTGTCAGTTGGTCCACACCCTGTTTCTCTGTCTCTCGTGTCAGTTGGTTCATAATAAACTCTGTCTCTCGTGTCAGTTGGTCCACACCCTGTTCCTCTGTCTCTCGTGTCAGTTGGTCCACACCCTGTTCCTCTGTCTCTCGTGTCAGTTGGTTCATAATAAACTCTGTCTCTCATGTCAGTTGGTCCACACCCTGTTTCTGTCTCTCGTGTCAGTTGGTCCACACCCTGTTCCTCTGTCTCTCGTGTCAGTTGGTCCACACCCTGTTCCTCTGTCTCTCGTGTCAGTTGGTCCACACCCTGTTCCTCTGTCTCTCGTGTCAGTTGGTTCATAATAAACTCTGTCTCTCATGTCAGTTGGTCCACACCCTGTTTCTGTCTCTCGTGTCAGTTGGTCCACACCCTGTTCCTCTGTCTCTCGTGTCAGTTGGTCCACACCCTGTTCCTCTGTCTCTCGTGTCAGTTGGTTCATAATAAACTCTGTCTCTCGTGTCAGTTGGACCACACCCTGTTTCTCTGTCTCTCGTGTCAGTTGGTCCACACCCTGTTCCTCTGTATCTCGTGTCAGTTGGTTCATAATAAACTCTGTCTCTCATGTCAGTTGGTCCACACCCTGTTTCTCTGTCTCTCGTGTCAGTTGGTCCACACCCTGTTTCTCTGTCTCTCGTGTCAGTTGGTCCACACCCTGTTTCTCTGTCTCTCGTGTCAGTTGGTCCACAACCTGTTCCTCTGTCTCTTGTGTCAGTTGGTTCATAATAAACTCTGTCTCTCGTGTCAGTTGGTTCATAATAAACTCTGTCTCTCGTGTCAGTTGGTTCATAATAAACTCTGTCTCTCGTATCAGTTGGTTCATAATAAACTCTGTCTCTCGTGTCAGTTGGTTCATAATAAACTCTGTCTCTCGTGTCAGTTGGTTCATAATAAACTCTGTCTCTCGTGTCAGTTGGTTCATAATAAACTCTGTCTCTCGTGTCAGTTGGTTCATAATAAACTCTGTCTCTCGTGTCAGTTGGTTCATAATAAACTCTGTCTCTCGTGTCAGTTGGTTTATAATAAACTCTGTCTCTCGTATCAGTTGGTTCATAATAAACTCTGTCTCTCGTGTCAGTTGGTTCATAATAAACTCTGTCTCTCGTGTCAGTTGGTTCATAATAAACTCTGTCTCTCGTGTCAGTTGGTTTATAATAAACTCTGTCTCTCGTATCAGTTGGTTCATAATAAACTCTGTCTCTCGTGTCAGTTGGTTCATAATAAACTCTGTCTCTCGTGTCAGTTGGTTCATAATAAACTCTGTTTCTCGTATCAGTTGGTTCATAATAAACTCTGTCTCTCGTGTCAGTTGGTTCATAATAAACTCTGTCTCTCGTGTCAGTTGGTTCATAATAAACTCTGTCTCTCGTATCAGTTGGTTCATAATAAACTCTGTCTCTCGTGTCAGTTGGTTCATAATAAACTCTGTCTCTCGTATCAGTTGGTTCATAATAAACTCTGTCTCTCGTGTCAGTTGGTTCATAATAAACTCTGTCTCTCGTATCAGTTGGTTCATAATAAACTCTGTCTCTCGTGTCAGTTGGTTCATAATAAACTCTGTCTCTCGTGTCAGTTGGTTCATAATAAACTCTGTCTCTCGTGTCAGTTGGTTCACACCCTGTTCCTCTGTGTCCCGTGGCAGATGAGTTCGTTTAGCACACGTGCCCTGACCCTGCTCTCCTCGGTGTTCGGCGCCTGTGGGCTCCTCCTCGTGGGCGTGGCCGTGTCCACAGATTACTGGCTCCTGATGGAGGAGGGCATCGTGCTGCAGCAGAACCAGAGCACCGAGGTGAAGATGGCGCTGCACTGCGGCCTCTGGAGGGTCTGCTTCGTCGCAGGTCGGTCTCCGTCTCGTGTTTAGAGATAACTTTACTTACACGGCAAATTTTTACCATTTTTACCAACGCAAAGACTCCAAAGTGGACACAACATCAGTAAACACATTAAAAAAGAAGCATAATAAACTTAATAACTTCTGAACGTTCCAACGTGAAACGCTCGAGCCAAATGTTAAAAAAAAACATTCCGGGGAAAAAACAGGCTATAAACAACAGAGCACAAACAGGAAGAAGAAGTGGGACCTCACCAAATACATGTAAAATAAACAAGCTACTACAAGCTGCTTATTTTAATTCATGTTCGGTTAAGTTTCCATGTGTTAGCGTTCAGAAAACGAGAGACATTATGGTATTTGATCACGAAAATTGTGCGAAAAATAGAAACCTCTGCTCTTGTGGTGAAAGAATGTGCAATTTTTCCTTTAATTCATTACAAAATAAAAGCATAACAAACAGAGCGGACACAGAGCTGTTTTTAATCCTAAACCTGTGTCTTACAATGCAACAGAATACGTCACAAAACACTTGCAGGTGTTCGGTATCCTACAACTAAATACACGTTCAAAATATTCTTCCCAACACTGCGTCTTGGTGGTTGCGTTAAAATGTCTGACTTGCACAGTATTTTGGGTTTAAAAACACAGAAAACTGCTTCCAAATCCTCTAGATCAAATGGCCCGGAGCGTCCAGCATCCTTTTCCTGACCCGACGCACCAGCCTATAATAACCCGCAGTGAAAACATTTCATATAATCACGTCAGACACGCTCCAATCGTTGTTATTATTTATACTCCAGTTGCTTTGACATTTAGAGTATTTTTTTCCCATTTTCCAAAGACGCGCGGCGGCTTGAAATGTCAGAAGCGAGCGCGCGTTTTTGCATGGAACTGCGTGGGCTTCGAACCGGCCGAACCGCGGCTGCACCGACGAAAACGACACCGTTCACGCCGCCGTTTGTGCTGTTTTACCGTTGCGTATTTGTCTGAGCCCCGAACGGAACGTAAAAGAGCTACCGGCGCCGCGGAGACGTGCGATAAATGGCCACGACCTTTTTCCTTTCTACTTTAGTTCAGGGACGGTCATCGTAGTCGTCTCGCCCGTTGTCGCCGAGGTGTCTTTTCCCCCGATGACGTGACTATGGCGGCGATGCACACCTTATACCTCACTTGAAATGTCAGAAGCGAGCGCGAGTTTTTACGTGGAACCGACGTGGAACCGACTTGGAACCGACATGAGACCGCGCGGGCTTCGAACCGGCTGAACCGCAGCTGCCGTTCCGGAGTCGCACCGGCGGAACGACACGGTACACGCCGCCGTTTGAGCTGTTTTACCGTTGCACGTTCGTCTGAGCCCCGAATGGAACGTAAAAGAGCTCCCGACACCGCGGAGACGTGCCACAAATGTCCACAACCTTTACCCTCTCTACTGTAGTTCACGGACCGTCATCGTCTTGGCTGTTGTCTTTGAGGTATCTTTTCCCGATAACGTGAGACACTGGTCGGAGCTGAGGTCGCAACGCCAACGTTTCCGTTCGTCAGCTTTAACCGTGCGGCGTAACTCCCAGACACTTCGATAATCGAGAAACTAACACCTTGAAATGTTGACTTTTTGACGTTTTTGAGCTGTCATACCATCGTTTCCTCTTCAAAAACATACCTGGAGTTGTGTTTGACTTTGTTCACACTCTTCTTTAGTAACTCTAACTCTCTGAGCCTCAGAAAACACGGCGAATGTTCCAGTTTTATGTCGTCAAAGGTAGAAGTCTGAGATCTTCTGCTGTTTTTAAGTCCATAAATGACCGCCATTGACCATTATTTCTGTCTCAAATCTTGTGTTTTTTCCTTCCACGTTTCCTGCTCGTCCGATCGCGCTAACGTTTCCGCTCCTTTGTCTTTTTTGTGTGTGCCTCAGGGCCGGAGAAGGGCCGGTGCGTCGCCTCGGAGTATTTCATCGAGCCGGAGATCGAGATCACCACGGAGAACACGGCCAACATCCTCAGTAAGTCACACCAACTCTCGCCAACGCTCGTCCCATCGGTCCAAAGCGTGTTTTACTGCGAGTCCAGAGAGCGAATCCTCGACTCACAACGTCCACACGTCCTTTTGCTTGTTCTGCAGCTCAAGGTGCATAGTTTAATCGTCAGAGGACTCCGTTTCCTCCTGTGGTGTATATCTATTACCGCTGGTGCTAGATTTTAAATATGGCGAGTATATTGCTGAGTGCGACGCCCACAGGCACAGAACACGACTATGTGCTCCGTATCAGACGTTCTAGAGCTTTTCTGTCCGATCGTTTTGCAAAGTGGAAAGATGTGGTTCTTTTTCTCCAGCCAATGAATGACCTTTAAGAAGATGAGAGCTCAGTGATTGAGTTTTGGTGCTATTACTATTGCAACAACACATCATCCGTCGGGTCACACTTACCTGTCTCATGGCGGTCCGAACCTCACATTCCGTTTTAGTGGGTGGACAATCCAACGCTTGGTGAAATCTGCTTCACAATCGTTTGTATTATCTTCCCTTTGCATTTGACCCATGCTTCCGTGCAGATGGAAGTAAGGCTGTATAAACGGACACAAAAACATTTAACATCCAGTCCGTCTAAACAAACATGGCGGTTTACGGTTGAAAAAGGAAACGTAACATTCCACGTCACCAGAGTTAGTTTCTGTGTCCGGGGATCTGGTCGTCGAGGCCCCTGCCATAGACTGCCGCCCAGATCACTCTGCACCCGCCCCTTATGGATCCTCCTGCGGGTGGTGGATCCATGGGAGGGCGGCCCCACGTCACTCGTTCGGGCTGTGCTTGGCCGGGGCCTGTGGGGAAAGACCCGGCCACCAGCACCCCAGGCCTGGCTCCAGGATGGGGCCCTGATAACGCCAATCCGGTCGACATAACTGGCCTTGATCTTGTGCTCGTCATAAGGGGCCTCTGAACCGCTCTTGGTCTGACCCGTCACCTAGGACCTGTTTGCCTTAAAGCCCCCGACAACATAGCTCCTGGGATCATTCGGGCGCTCAAACCCCTCCACCACGTTAAGGTGTCGGTTCAAATCCAATCAAATCATTATCAAAAATCATATGAAATAAAAATAATCAAATACAAATACAAAAATTCAGCAGTATAATCTCTTGTGTGTTTTTGTTTTAGAAATGGTGAGGACGGCCACTCCTTTCCCGATGGTGTCTCTGCTGTTCGTCTTCACCGCGTTCGTCATCAGCAACATCGGACACATCCGCCCACAGCGCACCATCCTCGCCTTCGTCTCCGGCATCTTCTTCATCCTCTCGGGTTGGTAGCGCCACATCACAGCGCCAGCGTTCAAAAGAGTGTACATATATTTCAAAGATCGTGTCGCCTGGAGAAACAGAGGCCATATGTGTTTCATGCTGAACGTACAGACATGAACAGACGCTGCTCCTCTGTAAAAGTGATGACACGTGCAAGCGGTTTTACAAGCGCTTCGGTAAATATTGAACAAAAGTTGATCATCGTGGGCATTTTAAACCGCATTATTGGTCTAAAACGACTTGGTAAAAGAAACAGATCCATTGACTTCCTGTTTAAAAGCAGCAGATTGTCATTTACACTTTTTTATTTGTGGAAAACTGACCGCGTGACACATTTGAACCCCTCATGTATCACTCAGAGTCTTAATATTTCTAATAACGCAACTATGTACATGATAAATCAAATAGAAATAGAACGTAGAATCACTGTGATTAAAGTCTAATTTAATTTAACATTTGTGTCAGTCCTGAGGGGTTGCTCGGTATGAATTTAAGTATTTCTTAAATTAAGTTCATACAATCGTGGGAATCCATTGAATTTAGTCAGATTTGGTCTTTTTTATCCACTTTTGAGCTCTGTTTTTAGGGTCTGCGAACTCGACCCGGTCAGAGGTATTATAAATGAAATACAGAAACAGTTGTATTCTTTTTTTGACATTTTGATTCGATAATGCAGCAGTATTTCACTATAAAAAATGCGTTTTGGTGTATAAAGTCCAGAGAAAGATTACAAACTGTCTCCATCAGTTCATTAACTGCTGCAGCTCGAGTTTCAACACACTGGAGGACGCTGTGACACGCTAGAAACACAGAAACAACAAATAAAGTAACACTACGAGGCCTGAAAAGTGCTCCCTCTACAAATACCGTATTTTCCAGACTACACGTCGCACCTTTTTTCATAGTTTTGGCCATAGTTTTTGCAACTTATACTCCAGAGCGACTTATATGTGATATTATTCGTTATTTTCACACTTGCAACCGCTGGTCACACAACCACAAGAGGGCGCTCTAGGCTCTAAGCGACGCAGAAGAAGAATCTGCACTTCCTCTTCCTCTGGAGTTTGTGGAGTTGTTTAGAAGTGACACAGAGGAAGAAGAATTCAGTGGATTTAGTGATTTGGGGTAAAACTGATGCTTTGGTAAACTTGTTAGCATGTTCTTTATGCTATAGTTATCTGAATAACTGTTCATATGTTACGTTAACATACCAGACACTTATACTCCAGTGCGACGTGTATATGTGCGACTTATACTCCAGAAAGTACGGTATACGTTACACATTCTGCTCTCCATGAATCGCCCGGAGGAACAGAGGCCGTATGTGTGATTCACGCTGAAGATGCAGATCGCACATGAACAGATGCTGCTCCTCTATTTAAAAAAAAGCGATGACACGTGCAAGCTGTTTCCAGTCACATTTACCATTAACTATTCCTAGTACGGGACGGCGTGGATTTGCGTTTCCGCACAACGAAAAGCATGCGATCGTAGAACAGGGACGTACTAATTATTTTGACTTTACTACAATTCTGTTGCTTGTTTCGAGAAGGGGAAACGTTTTCTTACGCCAAACGACAACATATCCACAGTTTCTATGATTTAAAATGGGTGTATTCCATGTTATACTCGCTGTACGGGTTTGTGCAGGTCGTGGTTTAACAAAGAAATACCGTTTGTTTGTATTTATCCCATTGTGATCAAACTTTTCAAGCCTAAGAACACATATTTGGCCCTGAGAGTAGCTGAAGCTGTGTTATAAACAGTAAATAAATCTGAATTGAATTGAACGGTGTCGTTAAAGGTGATTTTGACAGATATAGTCCCTATGTCTTGTGTTAATACTGGTTTATTCATGTTTAATATACGTTTGTGCCATGTTAAAGTCTTGTTTTTGTCATGTGGCCCAATCAATCACTTTAGAAACGGGACGAAACAAAACAATTAAGGATTAGTCTAACTGGAGTGTAACGTTCTCAAACTCGACAGTGACAGTTTTGTACATTCTGTGAACTGTTCTAACACACAAACACCTGCGCAGAACTCAAGTGTGGCTCAGATTTCTTGTCGGCGTCTGTCGGCGTGGTTCCGCTCGGTCTCCTTGGAGGAATCAGCCCCGCAGACGCACAGATGTTCGGGCATCTGCTCCTGCCGCACATCAAAAACACTTCTGAAACATTTCCATAGGATGTGACGGAGACGGAGTGGCGTTTCACAAACTTTGTCCGCGTTGTGTGTTTAAACCCTGCAGCTGTTCACCGGGTTATCACAAAGTCAGCACTTGCAATCGGACTGTTGTATCCTTTGAGTTTTTGATGTAGATTTCGAAGTCTAAAGCTCTTGTTTAACGAGTAATATTACTTTGCGTGCGGTAAATTGTTCAAAAATATATCCAAATAAGCCTGTTTTCCCCTCACATCTGCTGCTGACGCTTGGCTGGACTTTTAGTGACCTCTACAGGCCGCTGAGCAGTACTGCGGGAAGCTCGGTTCTTCTTCTCCTGTAACTGCTCAGTCTGTGGGCGTGTTCAGAGGCCTGTTCATGCTCCGCCCTCTAACATGAGCTTTTAGAACCAGAGAACAGGACAGCAACCCAAACTGAGCATGTGCAGAGGAGAAGAGAAGCTCTAACTGAGCATGTGCAGAGAAGTGAAGCTCTAACTGAGCATGTGCAGAGAAGAAGAGAAGCTCTAACTGAGCATGTGCAGAGGAGAAGAGAAGCTCTGACTGAGCATGTGCAGAGGAGAAGAGAAGCAGCGTCATGTTTCAAGTGACTTCAAAACTATCTTTTAGAGACAAGTCTGTGTTTGTAGCATGTGTTTGTTCACGTTTATAATGATTAAGACGTAAGTTAGAAATACAGGCAATGTTTTGATAACGTAGAGCGCTAATTTGTGTCATGAACTGAGCAGTGAAGTAAGACTATCGAGTCCATTGAGCACTTTTACTGTGAGTTTAGCTCAGTGGGATGAGTAATCACCTCCTACGCGTCGTCTCTCGTTCACGTTCACGTGTAAATGTTCTCCACTAAATGTTGATGAACACTCATGGTCTGCTGCCTGTCCGGAAAAGTCACCTCACGCTTCTGGCTTCTACTGCCCTTACGCTGAGCGACTGCTAATACAACTGCTACTACTACTGCTAATACTACTGCTACTACTACTGCTACTACTACTGTTACTACTACTGCTAATACAACTGCTACTACTACTGCTAATACTACTGCTACTACTACTGCTACTACTACTGTTACTACTACTGCTAATACAACTGCTACTACTACTGCTACTACTACTGCTACTACTACTGTTACTACTACTGCTAATACAACTGCTACTACTACTGCTAATACTACTGCTACTACTACTGTTACTACTACTGTTACTACTACTGCTACTACTACTGCTACTACTACTGCTAATACAACTGCTACTACTACTGCTAATACTACTGCTACTACTACTGCTACTACTACTGTTACTACTACTGCTAATACTACTGCTACTACTACTGCTACTACTACTGCTAATACAACTGCTACTACTACTGCTAATACTACTGCTACTACTACTGCTAATACTACTTCTACTACTACTGCTACTACTACTGCTAATACTACTGCTACTACTACTGCTACTACTACTGTAACTACTACTGTTACTACTACTGCTACTACTACTGCTACTACTACTGCTAATACAACTGCTACTACTACTGCTAATACTACTGCTACTACTACTGCTACTACTACTGTTACTACTACTACTGCTAATACTACTGCTACTACTACTGCTACTACTACTGTTACTACTACTACTGCTACTACTACTGCTAATACTACTGCTACTACTACTGCTACTACTACTGTTACTACTACTGCTACTACTACTGCTAATACTACTGCTACTACTACTGCTACTACTACTGCTACTACTACTGTTACTACTACTGTTACTACTACTGCTACTACTACTGCTACTACTACTGCTAATACTACTGCTACTACTACTGCTACTACTACTACTACTGCTAATACTACTGCTACTACTACTGCTACTACTACTGCTACTACTACTGTTACTACTACTGCTACTACTACTGCTACTACTACTGCTAATACAACTGCTACTACTACTGCTAATACTACTGCTACTACTACTGCTACTACTACTGTTACTACTACTGCTACTACTACTGCTAATACTACTGCTACTACTACTGCTACTACTACTGCTACTACTACTGCTACTACTACTGTTACTACTACTGTTACTACTACTGCTACTACTACTGCTACTACTACTGCTAATACTACTGCTACTACTACTGCTAATACTACTGCTACTACTACGGCTACTACTACTGCTAAAACGACTGCTACTACTACTGTTACTACTACTACTGCTACTACTACTGTTACTACTACTGCTACTACTACTGCTACTACTACTACTACTGCTACTACTACTGCTACTACTACTGCTACTACTACTGCTACTACTACTGTTAATACTACTGCTACTACTACTGCTACTGCTACTACTACTGCTAATACTACTGCTACTACTACTGCTAATATGACTGCTAATACGACTGCTAATACTACTGCTAATACCACTGCTAATACTACAGCTAATACGACTGCTAATACTACTGCTAATACCACTGCTAATACCACTGCTAATACTAGGCAAGGCAAGGCAAGGCAAGTTTTTTTGTAGAGCACATTTCATACACAAGGCAATTCAAAGTGCTTCACACAACAAGAAAAATGCATTCAAATCACAAAGAAATTACAGAAACAGAAGTACAATAAAATTAACTAAATTAAAAATTATCAATCCAACTGATTGTCTAAACTAATAAAATCACAAACAAAAGAGAAGAGTGCAAAGAAAAAATCCTTTCAGTCGTATGCGCAGCTAAACAAAACTGTTTTTAGCTTAGATTTGAACATTGTTAGAGTAGAACCTGTCTCACATCTTCAGGAAGACTGTTCCAGATTTTAGCTGCATAAAACTGAAACGCAGCTTCCCCATGTTTTGTCCTGACTCTGGGCACCAGCAGGAGCCTGGTCCCTGAGGTCTTCAGAGTCCGAGATGGTTCATATGGCACTAACATATCCAAGATGTACTTTGGTGCTAGGCCATGGAGAGACTTGTACACAAGCAGAGCTGCTTTAAAGTCTATTCTCTGAGCCACAGGGAGCCAGTGCAGAGACCTGAGAACAGGACTAATGTGCTCATACTTCCTGGTTCTAGTCAGGACCCGAGCAGCAGCGTTCTGGATGTACTGCATCTGTTTTACAACTCGTTTGGAAAGGCCAGTGAGCAGGCCGTTACAGTAGTCTAATCTACTGGAGACAAACGCATGGATAAGTCTCTCTAAATCTGGTTTTGACACTATATTTTTGATTTTGGCAATGTTTTTTTAGATGGTAAAAAGCTGCTGAGGTTATTGATTTGACGTGGCAATTAAAGTTCAAGTCTGAGTCCATTATTACCCCCAGATTTCTAATTTGGTTTGTAGGTTTTAGAGCGAGACTCTGGATGCAGTGACAGAGTGAATCTACTGGTCCATAGTCACCTGCCGATAGTGAAACATAGATCTGAGTGTCGTCTGCATAATTGTGATAGGACACATTTTCACTGCGTATCAACTGACCTAACGGCAGCATGTACAGGTTGAACAGAAGGGGACCCAGGACTGACCCTTGGGGCACTCCACAGGTCAGGGTCATGTGGTCTGAGACACAGCTACCAATTTCAACAAAGTACTTCCTGTCTTCCAGATAGGACCTTAACCAGTTTAGGGCAGTGCCAGTGATGCCCACCCAGTCCTCTAGTCTCTGTAAGAGGATCCCATGATCGACAGTGTCAAAAGCAGCACTCAGATCTAACAGAATTAAGACTGAGGCTTTGCCCGTGTCAGTGTTCAGGCGGATGTCATTTGTTACCTTGACAAGAGCAGTCTCAGTGCTGTGATGAGGTCTAAAACCTGACTGAAAAACATCAAATGAGTTGTTTATTAAGAGGAAATCTGTGAGCTGTTGGTAAACAACCTTTTCAAGGACTTTGCCCCAAAATGGCAGATTAGAGATGGGCCGGTAATGACTCAGTACTGTGGCATCAAGACTGCTCTTCTTTAGGAGAGGCTTTATGACCGCAGTTTTCAAAGACATTGGGAATGTTCCAGATTGAAGCGACATGTTAACTATGTGAGTGAATGGTGCTAACAAACTGTTCAGCACAGACTTTAGAAATCTGGTGGGTAACACATCGAGGCAGCATGTAGATGAACTCAGACTGGTGATGATCTCATGGACAGTTTTGTCAGTTACTGGTGCAAAGTGAGTTAGCAAAGTGTCTTTGTGGTTTTAGGGTAATTTTTTGCATTGTGGGATTTATATCATTTTTAATGCCCTGAACTTTGTCATTAAAGAATAATGCAAACTCATTACACTTGGATGTGGAAATGAGTTCTAACGGCAGCTGAGCTGGAGGGTTTGTTAATCTGTTTACTGTGGCAAACAGGACACGCGAGTTGTTACTGCAGCTTCCAATTATTTCAGAAAAATATCTTTCCTTAGTTCTACATAAGATTAGGTTGTACATGTTCAGCTTTTCTTTGTAAATCTCTTTTTGAACCTGGAGCTTTGACTTGCGCCATTTCCGTTCGGCCCTGCGGCACTCCCTTTTCTGTGCCCTGACCGAATCATCATTTCTCCACGGCGCCTTCTGCTTATTTTTAATCATTTTAGCCTTTATAGGGGCGATGGTGTCCAGAACATTCAAAACACTAGATGTAACAGAGTTCAGCAAATCATTTACATTAGAACATGAGACATTTTCAAAGTTTATCATTTCCATAAACAGTGCACCTGTGCCATAATTTATGTGTCTCCTCTGAACAACTGCAGGACCAACCGGAGGTTTGGGAGAAACAGACAGGTCAAAGAAGACACAGAAATGATCAGACAGAGCAACATCGATCACATTAACATTTGAAATATTTACCCTCTTTGTAATTATGAGATCTAGAGTGTGTCCTTTGCTGTGGGTGGGGCCTCTCACATGCTGAGTAAGACTGAAGGTTTCAAGGACAGAATCAAGCTCTTTAGCGTTTCTGTCACAAATATTATCAACATGCACATTGAAACCACCTGTAATGACCAAACCATCAAAGTCTGTGCATACGACTGAAAGCATCTCAGTAAAATCATCAATAAAACTTTAGCAGTGCTGGGGAGGCTTGTATAAAACAATGAAGAGAATGGATGGAGACCGTTTTAGCTCCATTTTAAAGGATACATACTCAAATGATGAAAACACCCCCAAAAGACAACCTGCGGGTAATTATTTCATCTCTAAAGACAGCACAGACTCCACCCCCTTTTTTGTTTTCTCGTGTTTCAGATTCAAACGTAAAGTTGGGTGGATTTCCTGTGTTTTCGTCAAGCCATGTTTCAGTTAAAAACATAAAATCAAGATTATAAGAAGAAATAAAATGATTAATTAAGAGAGATTTGTTACATAAGGATCTGACATTTAGCACAGCAAGTTTCAGACTAGTTTCAGTGAGACTGGGCTTTATCTTTTCACAGGGAATATGAATCACATTTCTCAGATTGGGCCTGGCTTTTCCATCTGCGTGATGATGTGACTACAGAAATAGCACTAGGGGGGGCTCTTTTTACATACATACAATACTACTGCTAATACCACTGCTAATACTACTGCTAATACGACTGCTAATACTACTGCTAATACTGCTAATACCACTGCTAATACTACTGCTAATACGACTGCTAATACTACTGCTAATACTGCTAATACCACTGCTAATACTACTGCTAATACGACTGCTAATACTACTGCTAATACTGCTAATACTACTGCTAATACCACTGCTAATACTACTGCTAATACCACTGCTAATACTACTGCTAATACTACTGCTAATATTACTGCTAATACCACTGCTAATACTACTGCTAATACCACTGCTAATACTACTGCTAATACCACTGCTAATACTACTGCTAATACCACTGCTAATACTACTGCTAATACTGCTAATACTACTGCTAATACCACTGCTAATACTACTACTAATACTGCTAATACTACTGCTAATACCACTGCTAATACTACTGCTAATACTACTGCTAATACCACTGCTAATACTACTGCTAATACCACTGCTAATACTACTGCTAATACTGCTAATACTACTGCTAATACCACTGCTAATACTACTACTAATACTGCTAATACTACTGCTAATACCACTGCTAATACTACTGCTAATATTACTGCTAATACTACTGCTAATACTGCTAATACTACTGCTAATACTACTGTTAATATTACTGCTAATACCACTGCTAATACTACTGCTAATACCACTGCTAATACTACTGCTACTACTACTACTACTAATACTACCGCTATTGTCCGTCTAGGGTAGTTTCATCTGGACACAGTTTTTGGAATGGAAACGTTTTGACTTCCAGCCTGAGGTCATTTTCAATCTCTTGGTTTCTGCTCGATTCTAAGATTGTGTTTTTGTGTATTTATCCTGCAAATACTTGACTCTGTTCTTCATCTCATCAGTGTTGAAAGGATTCTCCCGGAGCTTCTGTGTCGGCGTTCTTCTTTCCTCTTGAACCAAAATGGTGGATTAAGGCTCGATCTCCCTTCTCTTTACAATACTTTATAATATAAAATAATGCACATTTATTCCTCAGTCCCCGTATTTAATTAGATATAAATCGAAATAATTGATTGCTAGTGGAATAATTATTCGCCTCCCTGTATTATCTCAGTATTATCCTTTCTATTTCTTTATTTTTAACTGATACATTTACATTTATTGCTGCCTGATCGATCTTTTGCAGCAGTAAGTACCGTATTTTCCACAGTATAAGTCGCACCAGCCAAAAAAAGCATAATAGAGAAGAAAAAAAAAACATATATAAGTCGCACTAGAGTATGAAATGCGGTTACAAGTGTGAAAATAACAAATAATATCACATAAGTCACTCTGGTGAATAAGTATAAGTATATAAGTATAAATATAAGTATAAGTCGCACCCCGGCCAAAACTATGACTTATAGTCCAGAAAATACGGCACATTTCTCTACATGACTCACGAGCGTTCAAACCATCAGAGTCGTTTTCCAGTCGCTCAGAGTAAAACAGTGATTTTAGTGGAATCTTCAAACAGTAAACGTAACAGTCAATCGTTTTTATCTCCAACCGTCTCGTTGGTTTGCATTGCGCTCACGTCCGAAGGCCCCGGGGCCGTTCGACCGGAGTCAGCGTTCTGATCCCATTTAGACTTTCTCCACTTTTCTCAGCAGCTCGTTATAACTCCGGCACAAAGGCTTTTTCCCCCCAAACCGCCCAGGTTCATCCCGAGCCCATTTTCCGTCCATTATGATTTCAGTGGGACAGCTGCGCTCTGTAATCACGGCTCCGGACGAGCGGCTCCGGGATTAGATCGGTTCACAAAAGTGGAACGACCGAAACATAAAGAGGGAAATGGACTCGGGGCGACGCGATCGGAGCCGTTTATCTGGTTCTTTGAAGAATTGTGGATGGAATCGGAAATCTGGGTCCGTCTGGGGAGATGGAGACAAACTTTATTCACTTGTTCTTTCATTATTTCATTCTTTTCGGTGCGTTTGTAACTTTTCCGGTCTGTTTGTCTCCTACGATTGTGACTGTAGTTTTGATTGTAATCATTACCTGGACCACACAGACTGTACATATTTATTTATTCACTCATTTATTTTGTTTTCTTTCGTTTAAATTAGCATAGATAGAACAAAGATAGAACAAAGATAGAACATAGATAGAACAAAGATAGAACAAAGATGAAATTAAGAGTGTGCTGTGAATCCTCTGAAACTGGATTAAAAACAATGCAAAGCGAGGTAAAGAATGTGCTGCTGGTGTGATTGTGGGCGGCGGCTCCTCCGGTGGCAGGTGCAGGTGCTGCTGGTGTGATTGTGGGCGGCGGCTCCTCCGGTGGCAGGTGCAGGCATTGCAGGAGGCTCCGCTGAGTCGTGACTCGCTCTACAGCTCAGAGCCAAAGGAAAAACCCACACGTTACAACTCCAACAGTGAGAACGACACAAGGCTGTGAGAGAGAAGACACAATACAGTAATGCATCCTCTAATGCACCTTAACAACACTGTACACAGAGGAGGAGGAGGAGCAGGAGGAAGAGGAGCAGGAGGAAGAGGAGGATGAAGAAGAGGAGCAGGAGGAAGAGGAGGAGGAAGAGGAAAAGGAGGAGCAGGAGGAGAAAGAGGAGGAGCAGGAGGAGAAAGAGGAGGAGCAGGAGGAGGAGCAGGAGGAAGAGGAGGAGGAAGAGGAGGAGCAGGAGGAAGAAGAGGAAGAGGAAGAAGAGGAGGAGCAGGAGGAAGAAGAGGATGAGCAGGAGGAAGAGGAGGAAGAGGAGGAGGAAGAGGAGTAGGAAGAGGATCAGGAAGAGGAGGTGGAGGAAGAGGAGGAGGCCTTCATCACCTCCAGGATCTATTACTGAAAGGCACTGGACAAACCCCTCCACAGGCTTCAGCTGCTTCAGGATCTTCACTGGCGCTGTGGAGTTATGACCTATGACCTCTGACCTGTGACCACCCCTCTGACCTGTGACCACACCTCTGACCACACCTCTGACCTGTGACCACACGTCTGACCTGTGACCACACCTCTGACCTGTGACCACACCTCTGACCTGTGACCACCCCTCTGACCTGTGACCACACGTCTGACCTGTGACCACACCTCTGACCTGTGACCACCCCTCTGACCTCTTACCTGTGACCACCCCTCTGACCTGTGACCACACGTCTGACCTGTGACCACACCTCTGACCTGTGACCACCCCTCTGACCTCTTACCTGGGACCACACCTCTGACCTGTGACCACCCCTCTGACCTCTTACCTGGGACCACACCTCTGACCTGTGACCACCCCTCTGATCTGGGACCACACCTCTGACCTGTGACCACCCCTCTGACCTCTTACCTGGGACCACACCTCTGACCTGTGACCACCCCTCTGATCTGGGACCACACCTCTGACCTGTGACCACCCCTCTGACCTCTTACCTGGGACCACACCTCTGACCTGTGACAACCCCTCTGACCTCTTACCTGGGACCACACCTCTGACCTGTGACCACACGTCTGACCTGTGACCACACCTCTGACCTGTGACCACACCTCTGACCTCTGACCATACCTCTGACCTCTGACCTGGGACCACACCTCTGACCTCTGACCACACCTCTGACCTCTTACCTGGGACCACCCCTCTGACCTGTGACCACACCTCTGACCTCTTACCTGGGACCACACATCTGACCTCTGACCTGTGACCACACCTCTGACCTCTTACCTGTGACCACACCTCTGACCTCTTACCTGGGACCACACCTCTGACCTGTGACCACACCTCTGACCTCTGACCTGTGACCACACCTCTGACCTGTGACCACACCTCTGACCTGTGACCACACCTCTGACCTCTGACCTGGGACCACAACTCTGACCTCTTACCTGGGACCACAACTCTGACCTCTTACCTGGGACCACACATCTGACCTCTTACCTGGGACCACACATCTGACCTCTTACCTGGGACCACACATCTGACCTCTGGCCTGTGACCACACCTCTTACCTAAGAAGTGAATCATTTTTGCAGCTCAGTCCTAGATTTACAGGTAAATCAACATCTGTGTTTTATTCCGTGACTTTGTGCATTAAACAAAGCAAAGAAACTCCAGGTGAATAAAGCTGGTTCTGCTCGATCACGTCTGAGTCGTTAAAGTCGTTAGAACGAGTGAAGAAGCTGCAGTAATTATGTCCAATTATACAAACCTGTCGCTGTCACAGGAATCAGACAGATCCAGGGTTTATTCTGTCTGAGCTGTCGTTCCTCTGTCACTCCCCTGACGACAGGAGAGAGGAAGAGGAAGAGGAAGAGGGGGAAGAAGAGGGAGAGGGAGAGGAAGAGGAAGAGGGAGAGAGGGAGAGAAAGAGGGAGAGAAAGAGGGAGAGGAAGAGGAGAGGAAGAGGGAGAGAGGGAGAGGAAGAGGGAGAGAAAGAGGGAGAGGAAGAGGGGGAAGAAGAGGGAGAGGAAGAGGAGAGGAAGAGGGAGAGAGGGAGAGAGGGAGAGAGGGAGAGAAAGAGGGAGAGGAAGAGGGGGAAGAAGAGGGAGAGGAAGAGGGAGAGGAAGAGGGAGAGGAATAGGGAGAGGAAGAGGGGAGGGAGAGGAAGAGGGAGAGGAAGAGGAGAGGAAGAGGAAGAGAGGGAGAGAGGAAGAGGGAGAGGAAAAAGAAGAGGGAGAGAGGAAGAGGAGAGGAAGAGGGAGAGGAAGAAGGAGAGGATGAGGAATAGGAAGAGGAAGAGGGAGAGAGAGAGGGAGAGAAAGAGGAAGGGGGAGAGGAAGAGGGAGAGGAAAAGGTAGAGCAGGAGGGAGAGGAAGAGGGAGAGGAAGAGGGGGAAGAAGAGGGAGAGGAAGAGGGAGAGGAAGAGGGAGAGAGGGAGAGGAGAGGAAGAGGGGGAGAGGAGAGGAAGAGGGAGAGAGGGAGAGGGAGAGGAAGAGGGAGAGAAAGAGGAAGGGGGAGAGGAAGAGGGAGAGAGGGAGAGGAAGAAGGAGAGGAAGATGGAGAGGAAGAGGGAGAGAGGGAGAGGAAGAGGGGGCGGGAGAGGAAGAGGGAGAGAAAGAGGGAGAGGAAGAGGGGGAAGAAGAGGGAGAGGAAGAGGGAGAGGAATAGGGAGAGGAAGAGGGGGAGGGAGAGGAAGAGGAAGAGGAAGAGAGGGAGAGAGGAAGAGGGAGAGGAAAAGGAAGAGGGAGAGGGAGAGAGGAAGAGGAGAGGAAGAGGGAGAGGAAGAAGGAGAGGAAGAGGATGAGGAATAGGAAGAGGGAGAGAGAGAGGGAGAGAAAGAGGAAGGGGGAGAGGAAGAGGGAGAGGAAGATGGAGAGGAAGAGGGAGAGAAAGAGGAAGGGGGAGAGGAAGAGGGAGAGAGGGAGAGGAAGAAGGAGAGGAAGATGGAGAGAAAGAGGAAGGGGGAGAGGAAGATGGGATTGGTGGGTTTGGGGTAGTTTATGTGAACTTTAGTGGAAGTTACTGTTACACACTGAATGTTTTCTGAGCTGCACATTGAAGCTGCAACACTGCCATCTGGTGGACAACACAGAGCAGTACAACTTATCCTTTAGAATCGATTGAAAGATCAGTTTGTGGAGCTGTGCGACGTATTGATATCGAGTTTAAGTTGGTGCTTAATCAAATCGCAAAGACTGTAATGTCACTTCTTTTGACAGACATATCTTTAGTTCTCTACAAACATGTCCTAATATGTCTATTATGTCTTACTCTTGTGTTTGTTTATCAATGCAGATTTCAGTAAATCTCTGAACAGAATCCTATTTTTCAAACATATTTTGCCAATTAATTGTAATACTGTTTTTCCTTGAGAGTAAGACGAGCGCTGCTGGTTTGACGTGTAAAAGACGATCACATGTTTGAAAAGTGAAGTCTCAGTTGTTGAATATGGAGGAGAACGGCCCTGCTCCAGCTGCTCTTTCACTCATCAAACACCTGGAGATGTTCAAACCTGTTCAACAGAATCCACATCTGGAGGCGTCCAGAATGCACTGGACTTTCATTCATTCATTAAAAATCAAATTGGAGCGCTCTGTAAAAACAGCCCTCCCCTAGTGCCTTTTCTGTAGTCACATCACACAGATGGGAAAACAAAATGCGAGAAATTTGATTCATATTCCCTGTGAAAAGATAAAGCCCAGTCCCACTGAAACTTGCTGTGCTAAATGTCAGATCCTTATGTAACAAATCATTCTTAATTCATAATTGTATTTCTTCTTATAATCTTGATTTTATGTTTTTAACTGAAACATGGCTTGACAAAAACACAGGAAATGTAGTTCTGATAGAATCTGCTCCACCCAACTTTAGATTTGTATCCGAAACACAAGAAAACAAAAAGGGGGTGGAGTCTGTGCTGTCTTTAGAGATGAAATAATTACCCGCAGGTTGTCTTTTGTGGTGTTTTCATCATTTGAGTATTTATCATTTAAAATGGAGCTAAAACCATCTCCATCCATTCTCTTCATTGTTTTATACAAGCCTCTTCAGCACTGCTAACGTTTTATTGATGATTTTACTGAGATGTTTCAGTCGTATGCATAGACTTTGATGGTTTGGTCATTACAGGTGATTTCAATGTGCATGTTGTATTGTCTCGTATAGATAGTGCCATATGAACCTTCACAGACCCTGAGGATCTCAGAGACCGGCCTCCTGCTGGTGCCAGAGTCAGGACTAAACATGGACCGGCCTCCTGCTGGTGCCAGAGTCAGGACTAAACATGGACCGGCCTCCTGCTGGTGCCAGAGTCAGGACTAAACATGGACAGGCCTCCTGCTGGTGCCAGAGTCAGGACTAAACATGGACCGGCCTCCTGCTGGTGCCAGAGTCAGGACTAAACATGGACCGGCCTCCTGCTGGTGCCAGAGTCAGGACTAAACATGGACCGGCCTCCTGCTGGTGCCAGAGTCAGGACTAAACATGGACCGGCCTCCTGCTGGTGCCAGAGTCAGGACTAAACTGGGACTAGCTTTCTGTTGGTGGTTCTTCTGTATATTTGGCGTGTTCTCAGGTCTGAGTGGTTACTCTTCATACTTCATGTCTTCTCAGGTCTGAGTCTGGTGGTTACTCTTCATACTTCATGTCTTCTCAGGTCTGAGTCTGGTGGTTACTCTTCATACTTCATGTCTTCTCAGGTCTGAGTCTGGTGGTTACTCTTCATACTTCATGTCTTCTCAGGTCCGAGTCTGGTGGTTACTCTTCATACTTCATGTCTTCTCAGGTCTGAGTCTGGTGGTTACTCTTCATACTTCATGTCTTCTCAGGTCTGAGTCTGGTGGTTACTCTTCATACTTCATGTCTTCTCAGGTCTGAGTCTGGTGGTTACTCTTCATACTTCATGTCTTCTCAGGTCTGAGTCTGGTGGTTACTCTTCATACTTCATGTCTTCTCAGGTCTGAGTCTGGTGGTTACTCTTCATACTTCATGTCTTCTCAGGTCTGAGTCTGGTGGTTACTCTTCATACTTCATGTCTTCTCAGGTCTGAGTCTGGTGGTTACTCTTCATACTTCATGTCTTCTCAGGTCTGAGTCTGGTGGTTACTCTTCATACTTCATGTCTTCTCAGGTCCGAGTCTGGTGGTTACTCTTCATACTTCATGTCTTCTCAGGTCTGAGTCTGGTGGTTACTCTTCATACTTCATGTCTTCTCAGGTCCGAGTCTGGTGGTTACTCTTCATACTTCATGTCTTCTCAGGTCCGAGTCTGGTGGTTACTCTTCATACTTCATGTCTTCTCAGGTCTGAGTCTGGTGGTGGGCCTGGTGCTCTACATCTCTAGTATAAACGACGAGGTGATGAATCGTCCTCGAGAGGCAGAGCAGTTCTTCCACTATCACTACGGCTGGTCCTTCGCCTTCGCTGCCTCCTCCTTCCTGCTCAAAGAGGTCAGAAAACTACACACAATTACTACTACTACAACAACAACTACTACAACTACTACTACTACAATGATATTTGACCTACTCTTCACCCATTTTGTCCCACATTCGTCTTGTCTTCATCGTGTCTTCATCATGTCTTCATCTTGTCTTCATTATGTCTTCATCGTGTCTTCATCATGTCTTCATCTTGTCTTCATTATGTCTTCATCGTGTCTTCATCGTGTCTTCATCTTGTCTTCATCTTGTCTTCATTGTGTCTTCATCATGTCATCATCGTGTCTTCATTGTGTCTTCATCTTGTCTTCATCTTGTCTTCATCGTGTCTTCATCTTGTCTTCATTATGTCTTCATCGTGTCATCATCGTGTCTTCATCTTGTCTTCATTGTGTCTTCATCGTGTCTTCATCGTGTCTTCATCGTGTCTTCATCGTGTCTTCATCATGTCATCATCGTGTCTTCATCGTGTCTTCATCATGTCTTCATCATGTCTTCATCTTGTCTTCATCTTGTCTTCATTATGTCTTCATCGTGTCTTCATCGTGTCTTCATCGTGTCTTCATCTTGTCTTCATTATGTCTTCATCGTGTCATCATCGTGTCATCATCGTGTCTTCATCTTGTCTTCATTATGTCTTCATCGTGTCATCATCGTGTCTTCATCTTGTCTTCATTATGTCTTCATCGTGTCTTCATCGTGTCTTCATCTTGTCTTCATTATGTCTTCATCGTGTCATCATCGTGTCTTCATCGTGTCTTCATCTTGTCTTCATTATGTCTTCATCGTGTCTTCATCGTGTCATCATCGTGTCTTCATCCTGTCTTCATCATGTTGTCATCGTGTCTTCATCGTGTCTTCATCGTGTCTTCATCATGTTGTCATCGTGTCTTCATCGTGTCTTCATCTTGTCTTCATCGTGTCTTCATCGTGTCATCATCGTGTCATCATCGTGTCTTCATCGTGTCTTCATCTTGAAGAAAAACCTTGACTTCTCGTCTTGTACAAACTGCAGTTTATGAGGAGGATTCTGCATTAATGTTCATAAATGATCATCTCAGTGGTTCTGGAACGGAGGCTTTTTATTCAGTCCAGTGTTTCTCTGCGGGAGAGAGAAGAGAGAGGAGAGAGAGGAGAGAAAGAAGAGAGAGGAGAGAGAGAAGAGAGAGAAGAGAAAGAAGATAGAAGAGAGAGGAGAGCGAGAAGAGAGGGAAGACAGAGAGGCAAGAGAGAGAGGAGAGAGAAGAGAGAAGGGGGAGAAGAGAGAAGGGGGAGAAGAGAGAAGAGAGAGGAGAGAGAGAAGAGAGAAGGGGGAGAAGAGAGAAAAGGGGGAGAAGAGAAAGAAGGGGGAGAATGCTGCTCTTCACTTCAAAGTCGGAGCTCGTCACCTCCTCGACTGTAGGTGGCGCTGCATTTTTAACGTTCATAACCCTGTTCGAACGAGCGTGAAACGTGACCAATTAAAAAACTGTAAAAACTGACCTCTTTACGATGACATTCTATTCCTTTAACATCTTCTTCAAAACTTTAAAACGTTCAGTGACACTTCGGTTTGAGGACCATGTATTAAAAAGAAACAATGAATTAATGACATCTATAATTGAAATTTTAAACTACTTTTCGAAGCGTTCGGCCTCTAACTGTTTTCTTCCTGTGAATATGTTTAAAGTGACGTATGACAGGTTTTTACCATGTTCTATTTTTGACTTTATTTGGTGTATTTATACCTGTTGTACATATAAATAATAGTTTTACACCGATCGAGCAGGTGTTTGTGGAGAAAATGACAAGAAGTGACATCACACTAGAGACACTCATTCCAGTCAAAGTTTATGCAGAATTTACACGAAGAAACAACTTTTTTTTGGACATTTTAAACATAATTCAACAAAATAAAGTCACTCTCATATATATTAAATTAAGTTTTGGCCCAGTGTTTGCAGTGTCATTTCCTGCTGTGATGTCATCAATTGCAAACAGGAAGTGAAATTATTAACCTAAAAAATGTGTTATTCTGTGATATTTTTAAAACTCATTTTTAGCCAAATTTAAATATACAAAACGCAACTGCATTTTAGTTCAATGAGTCGTCCGACCAGTAGGGGGCGCTTTACTCAATGTCCTTGTACTGCAATCACAATAAGCATGAGTAGGTGTTTTATACGATGAATAACCAGCTAATTAGCGCGCCAAACACTACCTCGTTAGCACTTAAAAGTAGCAGTAAACCAAAGGATCATAAACGTGCCTTTAGTGTTCCAAATACACAATGTCTGCTTCAAGACGACGTGTCCTTAGGCAAGACACTTTTCTGGGTAAATGTAGTTATTGGGGAACGTTTGTGTGTGCGGCGTTCAGCCCGGATTCCCCGTCTCGTGTGTAACTAACACAACGTCCCTCCGAGCGCCGCGGAAACATGAATACGTTTGTGTTAATGACTGGAGCCTCTGAGGAGCGCCGGCCGTTTCTGTCGACGCGCTGCAGAATCATCACGCTTTGTTTAGTTTGCTCCCCGGCGGCGGGAAAGAGAGGAGGAGGAAGAGGAAGAGGAAGAGGAAGAGGAGAAGGAGGAGAAGGAGGAGGAGAAGAAGGAGGAGAAGAAGGAGGAGAAGAAGGAGGAGAAGGAGGAGGAGGAGGAGGAGGAGGAGGAGGAGGAGGAGGAGGAGGAGGAGGAAGAAGAGGAGAGAGAGAGCTGGTTCTGGAGTTCATGTGTGTGGCTGGCCGTGGCGGCGCCTCACGGTGGACACATCACGTACAGCGCTGTGGCCCCGAGGGAACTGCAAACGAGCAACGTCTCATTTGCATGTTCAGTATTTTCTCCTGAACTGAAACGCTTGTGCTGCGTTATTTAGGCCCGGTCTAGTCCTGGTTTAGACCCGGTTTAGTCCTGCTTTAGTCCTGGTTTAATCCTTGTTTAGTCCCGGTTTAATCCTTGTTTAGTCCCGGTTTAATCCTTGTTTAGTCCCGGTTTAATCCTTGTTTAGTCCTGCTTTAGTCCTGCTTTAGTCCTGCTTTAGTCCTGCTTTAGTGCAGGTTTAGTCCTGGTTTAGTTCTGGTTTAGTGTAACACTAACTTAAAATAATACGCATTTGACTGTCAGAAATGACTAAGTTCGGCCACAGGAGCTTGTGGGGAAAAAAAAAGTAACACAGGAGGACGTTGTAGTATAAATTGTATTAATATAAACAAATATTCAAAACAACAAAAAAGGTTCCCAGCAAAGTTCTGTTCCTTTGGGTGCTTAAGTTCAGTTTGTAGGATCTCAAAAAAAGGTGAATATATTCCGAGTGAAACGAAAAAAAATATTCCAATTTAGGGTGTCCGTATCCGGGGAAAAAACAAAGAGTGATCCTACCAGATTCTTAGGTCACATGGGTCGCTCGCCACCTCTTGCAGAGGATAAGAATCAGGGGGGGAAAAAAAAAACCTGACCTATAAAACAGAGGTCTAGTGCACACACACACACACACACACACACACACACACACACACACACACACACACACACACACACACACACACACACACACACAGTTGTAGTTCACTCACCATTGAGTCTTGGAATGATCTGTAACCGCTTCAGTTAGTTTCGAGACGTTTAACAGTTCATAACCATACGTTTTCAGTGGTTCGGCCATTTTTATACTAGCGCCCCTTGTGGTTGGGCCAATGAAAGTGTATGAGGGGGCAATATCAATCATTTAGAACCGGATTTGAGACATGGGTTACATTAGTCCTTCTTTAGTCCTGGTTTAGTCCTGGTTTAGTCCTGGTTTAGTCCTGGTTTAGTCCTGGTTTAATCCTGGTTTAGTCCTGGTTTAGTCCTGGTTTAGTCCTGGTTTAGTCCTGGTTTAATCCTGGTTTAGTTCTGGTTTAGTCCTGGTTTAGTTCTGGTTTAGTCCTTCTTTAGTCCTGGTTTAGTCCTGGTTTAGTCCTGGTTTAGTCCTAGTTTAGTCCTGGTTTAGTCCTGGTTTAGTCCTGGTTTAATCCTGGTTTAGTCCTGGTTTAGTCCTGGTTTAATCCTGGTTTAGTTCTGGTGTAGTCCTGGTTTAGTCCTGGTTTAGTCCTGGTTTAGTCCTGGTTTAGTCCCCGCTGTGAGAGAAGTACACAGTTATAATACAAGTACTAAAGAGTAAGAGAGTAAGTACAGTTCACATTCATTTCCCTAAAGACTGAATAAAATTATGTAAAGTTTGAAATCTTGAGGCTGATCAACTATTGAGTCTTTTCAGTCTTAATAATTACATTTTGTCTTTGGTCAAAACATGAACGTGGCATTTACTCCCGGAACAAACATAATTCCTCAGTGGAGATGAATAAATTACAACAAATACAATTCTGAACCTCGGCAGACTTTGATTGGCGGCTTCATAGCGGCCGCAGTTACTTCCAAATGACACTTAAATACATTCAAATTAAATGAATACTTTTTGGATTTAATGACCTACAGAAGTTACTGTTTCACCTTTTAGCATACGTTGTCCTAATTGTGGACATACTGTACATTTTTGTCTCTTTAAGATTCAATAAAAGTTGGAAGATCGACCAATAACCAAATATTTGAAGTACAATAGTTCTGATACTTCATAATACTTCTTGATCACGAATGTTTTCCCTGCTGTTGCTGACATAAATGTACTTTAACTGCAGCTGTATTGGTCATGTTGCTCTGACTGTGTCCTCAGGGTGCAGGCGTCATGTCCGTGTACCTCTTCATGAAGCGCTACGCCGAGGAGGAGCTGTACCGGCCCCACCCCGCCCTCTACCGCCCCCGCATGTCCGACTGCAGCAACTACAGCGGCCAGTACCTGCACCCGGACTCCTGGCCGCCGCCCAAGCGCGGGCGCAGCGCCTCCGACGTCTCCTCGGACATCTCCATCCAGCTCACGCAGACCCCGCCCCCTCAGCAGCAGCAGCAGCAGCAGCAGCAGCAGCATCAGCAGCATCAGCAGCAGCAGCATCAGCAGCAGCAGCATCAGCAGCAGCAGCAGCACCACCATGCCACGCCCCCCTCCTCGTCGGGCCCCTCCTCCACCGCCAGCTACCAGCTCCAGCCGGCGTCCTCCTCCTCCTCGTCGTCGTACCCGCCGCACCCGCTGCACCCCGGGGCGATGCCGAGCACCTCCACGCTGCTGAGAATGTCCCACCCGCACCCGAGCGGGCCGCCGCCCCAGTCGATACCGCTGCAGCCGCCGGCCGCCGTGCCGCCGCCGCGCTACCAAGCACACATGAGGATGAGCGCGTCGCCGTGCTAGGCCGGCGGGCTAACGCTAACACGCTAAGAAAAAAAAGGGGTTATTTCTGTACACAGGGCTATAGAGTTAGCATAAACGGATTGTGGACAATGTTACGGACAATGTCAAGCTGTTAGCTGTTGTTGTGAGTACACCATTTTAGGTATCGGCTCAGCACTTTACTTAATAACCCTACATTTAATTAGATAGCGTAACGAGCTACGGCTAGTGTGGCAGGCAGCATGTACTAACACCATTTTGAATACGCAGTGTAGCCGGCGTAAAAGCCAGATTAGACGGTTGGCGTGGAATTTCTGAGGCATTACTGACACAAAGGTTGGTTTTTATACAAACAATAGACCCTTTTCACAATATCGCTCGACTAGATCCCGTTTTAAGAGTCAAATGAATCGATACGTAAAGATGGAGCATCACTGACGTCTCTACATGTTTCAAAGACTCATTTTTGCTCCAATTTTGTGCGTAAACAGGAGCGTAGTTACGGTCACCAATCGTTTCTAATGTCAACGCTCTGTTCAGTTAAACAACCACTGGGGGGCGCTCACAGTCGGTTAGAGAATGGACCAAAATGGAGAAAAAAAAACATGGAGGCGCCAAAGGCAGTTTTGAGATTGCGCTGGTTGTAAAAAGAGCCAAGAAAATGTGGGTCGAGACATAAGATAAGATAAGATATTCCTTTATTGTCCCACATGGGGAAATTTCATAAGACGCGTTTATTTTAGTTTTAAATGTTTTAAACGTTGAACCTCGAGCAGAAATGAGCTTTAAAACCAGAGAGCGCGCGTGTTTATAATTGTGGGTGTCTTTAAGCTAAATGCTAGCCTGACTCACAATTTAAATTTGAGCAGATTGCAGATTAGCCGTAGATCGTAGCTCAATTTGAACATTAAAAATCCAACTTAATTTAATTACACTTTGAGCCAAACTGGTCCGGGGCGTTTTGTGGAAAGGGTCCGTTTAATCTGATTTACGGTGACTTTGTTTGTCTTTGAAACGGGACAAAAGAGCCGAGCGAAGAGCGCGCCAACAACAGCCACTGAAACTACAAATCAAGTGTAAATCTGTGTACATAGATGAAGTTTTAGCGTCGACAGTACTTGTTTTAACGGACGAGGGCTTCCATAACTTTCACGTGGTTCTCCAATCGCACGGAGAGAGTAGCCGACAACACGGGGTTTACAGTTCAGTAACGAGTCATGTAGCAGCCGGAGATGCGCTAGCGGCCAACGCGGTCGTAAAAATCCTGCTTAACGGCACAAACTGACACAAAAGGACATTTTAAATTGCCCACGCCCGTTTAAAACCTTTAGTATAGTTCTTTTTTACCCCTTAAAATCCACTTATTTTGACATATTACAATCCACCGCAGTTATTACGTCATTAAAGGGCCGTAATAACACGCTAACGACGCTGTAACGTGATTGGCCATTACGTTACGGGCGCCAAACAGCCGAAGATGCGCTAGCGGCTAATGCGGTCGTAAAAGACCTGCGTAACGACATAAACTGACACAAACTGACATTTTAAATTACCCACGCCCGTTTAAAACCTTTAGTATAGTTCTTTTTTACCCCTTAAAATCCACTTATTTTGACATATTACAATCCACCGCAGTTATTACGTCATTAAAGGGCCGTAATAACACGCTAACGACGCTGTAACGTGATTGGCCATTACGTTACGGGCGCCAAACAGCCGAAGATGCGCTAGCGGCTAATGCGGTCGTAAAAGACCTGCGTAACGACATAAACTGACACAAACTGACATTTTAAATTACCCACGCCCGTTTAAAACCTTTAGTATAGTTCTTTTTTACCCCTTAAAATCCACTTATTTTGACATATTACAATCCACCGCAGTTATTACGTCATTAAAGGGCCGTAATAACACGCTAACGCCGCTGTAACGCGATTGGCCATTACATTACGGATGCCAAACACACCGTAGCAAATCTCTGGAGATGGTAATAAATCCTTCTGTAAATCGTCCTTTTGAATTGGAATTGTGTTTGGGAAAAAACGCTGCTTTTAGGGGGGAATTATGTCGTGAAATGAGAATGTAAAAAGAGGAAACAGGGTCAGAAAACGCTGGGAGATATTTTTAAAAAGATATAGAGATTATAGCGTAGCCCACTGTTGCTGGTTTAACGGTGTGGGGAAAATGCACTCAGATCAATAATAAAGATGAATAAACATATATATATATATATATCTATAATTCAGTATCATAAGGACAAATGCGATGTTTACCAGAATAATGTAGGATTTATCTAGCTACGTTTTGAATACAGGTTATGAAGTATGTGAAGTATTTCTGTTGAAAGTATGTTTGTTATCGAGCTCTGGTTTACAATAGTAGATAACGGTGGTTTTTAGTCGAGGTGGACGGTATGAACTCGTCTGTGCGAATTTATTAGAATATGTAGTAACTTGTCTGTAATAATAGGAGAACGTGAAAAAAAAAAAAAAGACTTTAACAGAAGCTTCTCGTATAATCTTCAAAATAACGCCGAGAAAATGGCGCGTCAACGCTCGATAAATACATCACGACACCTGTTTTCCATTTAAATATTACACGCAAAATGTTAAATTGATCACGTTTAACATGTAAATTGTTTCACGTAAATGAATTACCGTATTTTCCCGAGTATAAGTTGCATAAGTTTTTTTTCATAGTTTGGCCCGGGGTACGACTTATACTCCAGAGCGACTTATATGTGATATTATTTGTTATTTTCACTCTGGCAACCACAAGAGGGCGCTCTAGGCTCTAAGCGACGCAGAAGAAGAAGCGACTATATATGTTTTTTCTTCTTTATTATGCCTTTTTTGGCTGGTGCGACTTATACTTCAGTGCGACTTATATGTGTTTTTTTCTTCTGTATTATGCATTTTTTGTCTGGTGCGACTTATATATGTTTTTTTCGTCTCTATTATGCATTTTTGGCTGGTGCGACTTATACTCCAGTGCGACTTATATATCCGGAAAATACCATACATGGAAAACGCTGGCGTGTCGTGTTCATCCAGCGTCGACGATTCATTTTCACGGCGTCGTTTCTGCTTTTGTGATTGATTTGACGGTAACGCAGCGTTTTGCGTGACTCTTGCGCCTCACACAGGACACGATTTAGCACATTTTGCGTCGATTGTTTTCGGAAGTATGGCAGAATAAGCCGCGGGAAAGGTTTGTCTTTTGTCCGTCGAAAAACCCACATCTTCGGAACGCGGCGGCCTCAGTAGCAGCACGTCATCGGTTCTTCCTTCGGTCCTCGCTCCGACGTTTTTAGCGGCGACTTTCACTTCCGAACGAGAGCTTCTTCTTCTTCTTCTGCCAAACGCTGTGACACGTTTCTTCCGTTTGTTTTTTGTTGCCAAAGCTAATGTAGCAAGCACACGCGTATAGATATGCAGTAGGCCTCTTTAGCATAAGCTAGCGATCAACGGACGTTTTCTATCCATATTCAAAGACGTACAACGCGCGTTTTTAGATGACATTTTTTTGATTCTAGAATGATGTATCTCTCGTGTGATCGGGCTGTAAATATTCACACACTCTGTTCATTCTGTTTACATTTTTAAAACAAATCGTTATCCGAAGTCCGTAGAGATAAATGGCCATAACTTCAGACTGAACTGAGTAACAAATACAGGAAATGGTCTGTTATTTAACTGAGCTTTTCCTTTTATTCTTCTTCTTTTTGGTTAAGTTTATAATGAATAAAGCTTTGCCTGGTTTAACCTTGCACCTGCCCTGTCCTTTTTCATTTTTTCAGTGTATTTTTACTGGAAGCGTTAGCGAACGAGCAAGACTTTGGCAATTTACGCTGGTCCACGAGGGAAATAACACAGTCGCGCAAAAAAAGAATAGAATATATGTGTGACAGGATGAAGCCAAAGTACATCCTAAAGAAAGAAAACTGAATGCTGAACCATAAAAAAAAATCAGATTTAAAGGATTTAACGGATGAAACTGAGTCATGATTTGAAGAAAAGTCACTGTCGACTTCGTGCGTCTCTTTTGCCAACTTCCTAATGTCCATATTTGGTCATTTAAAAGTGTTATAATCTACACGATCCCCTCTGCATACGAACGTCCCGCCGATGAATCGACGTGGCGGCCATTTCGCGGACGCTCCGACCCAAGAGCGTTTTCCACGGCTCGTTTTCCTTCCTCGAGAGGCTAATTCGGACTTCCGAGATTGTCGCTGAACACGTTTCTCTTTTTGAACGGACCGAGCGACGCTTTCTCAAACACTGACACGCCCCTTTGCCGACCGATTTGCGCAGGTTTGTTTTTGGCGCCGTCGCTGTGTACGAGACGAGGGGCCCTTCGGCTTCCGAAGAGCTGGGAGAAGTCGACCTGCAGATGGCGCTGTTCCCGTCGACGCTGGTACGAGAAGAAACCTGTGCGAATCAGCGACGTAGCTCTTGACAAAGGATGCAGAAACGTCCCGATGTTCACTCCGGTGCATCGTCCTGGCACGCTGCGATTTGCATATCGATCATGGCGTTATATATTTCATACAGAATCCTTCCTTCCTGCGTAATTAGGTTCTGTTTGGTGCCATTGCGTAGCCTTTCTTTTTAAATGTGCCAACGTTAGCTGACGTAGCAAAGACTTTTTACAAATGATAATGAATATTTTAACTGCGCATGACGTTCGAGTTGTACAACCATCGCCACTTCTTTTAACTCCATGAACTAAATGGATTGTAAACGTAACCTTTTCTTATCTAAAAGTCAACATTTGCCCCAGATTTATCTCAAAATGTCAAAAGTGGTGGAAGTAAACGACACAATACTGATACTACACAACCATTTATTTTTCTGAAAACTTATATCCGAAGTGGAGTCAGAAGGCCGTCTCCGGTTGGACTCACCCAAGCGGGACCGAAATAATTGCGTTGTCCAGACAACTCCAGGTTCCCATGAAGCCCCTCCTCCTCCTCCTCCACCTCCTCCTCCTCCTCCTCCCAGTGCATTGTGGGCACTCAGAGGCACGCAGCTGTGTCCCCAAAAAACCTCCTCGGTCCAATTTGAGAAGCGCGTCCTCCCGAAGAGCGCGAGTTTACTGCAATTACGGGGGAGGAAAGACTCGCTCGTGCTACGCTAATCCTCCGGCTTTAGGTGCGGTATCCGGGCTCAGATCTTAGGAAAAGGTCTCCAGCCAGTGTCCCCGTCTCCGAAACTAAAAGCTCGCCTGCAAAAGCTGGAACGTTTTCTCCGACAACCGAACCCGCCTTTCCGATCGCTGTCATACGCCGTGTCGATCGATTAATCACACTTTAGAGGTTATTTAGTGGGGAAATACTTGTTATAAATGATGGTTTTACAGCGGTCAAGCAGCAGTTTGTGAATAAATGTTGAAAAATGTGTTGCGTGGATAGGTTTAGACTTCTTTATTTGTGTTGTGGGGGTGAGAAGGTGAAAACAGGGCTATCCAGACTACGGCCCGGGGACCAAAGACGACCCTCAGCTCGCTCAAGGCACGTCCAGATTACACGAGCGGTCAATTTGACTGTAAATATGAAAATTATCAGCACCGAAATGAACTTAAAATCCAACGTTTTTGTGTGAAATGGACTCGACGTGAAGGTTCGAAGTCTGAATGAAGACGAGGTCCTTCTGTCCAGCCCGTTCACCGCACGACTGACCGCACAAAGTCTGAATCCACCGATCCAACTTCATCGATTATGTTTCAATAATTATGCGGCCACTGGTGAGTCTTTATTTCTCAGGGACCGTGAACAAAATCATTCATCTTCAAGAGAAAAGATGATCTGCGCCGGATTTATCTCCGGCTACTTTCAATCTGCAGTCCCTGGGCAGGTGAGTACACAACAACAGTAGTAAAAGTACACATTTCAGTCAAATAGACCATAAAACAAATTCATTTCTAAAAATTACAGTATTAGTTAAAAAAAATACAGCTAAAATTGAACTTGAGAAGAAAAATGCTCCACTCATATGCCATAAAATAAATGATTATATTTGTTTGAGCAGCAGTGAGCAAACAAACCGCTTTGGATTTTTAATTGGGGATCATTTTTAGTCAAAATAACGATGATTAGTCCCTTGACAACAGAGATCTGAGTTATGCGACGACACTATATGACGCAGGCCATTATTTCAAGAGGGCGACGGTATGTGTAATAAAGTTGTGTGCGAAGTAATCGATGAAGCGTGTTATTGCTGTGTGAATGAGGTAGAGCCAGCTTTAAATGCGGACGAGCGCCGCAGCAGCAGGAGGCGAGCAGCAGGGGGCGCCGCGTGGGACCATTTATGCTTCAAGGTGAGCTCAAGTAGACTGATGTTTTGTCTCACTACAGCGGACTCAAACCTGACTTTAAAGGGCCCCGTGGCAGGTTTTTACGAACATTTTGACTTTATTTAGAGTATTTATAACTGTAGTACTTATACATATAGTTTTACACCAATCGAGTTGAGATTTTTTCGACTAAACGTTGGAAAATCTGTAGGAAATGACAGGAAGTGACATCACACGTTCATTCCAGTCAAAGTTCATGCAGAATTTACTCAAAAGAAACAACTTTTTGACTCTCTAAATATTAATTCACCAAAATAAAAGGTGTTCACACATATTTTTATTCGTCAATTAAAAAAAATGTGATATTAGAGTTTTTGCCCCGTTCCCTACTGTGATGTCATCATTTAAAAACAGGAAATGAAATTATAAACCTAAAGAATTTGCTATTCTGTGATAACATTTTGTATAATTTAAGCAAAATTAAAAATATATTGATCTTAACTGCATTTTAGTTCAATGAGTCGCCCGGCCTCTAGGGGGCACTTTAAAGGACACATATCCTGCATTGTCTGTATTATTATTGTCCTTTAAACACGCTCTTGAGTACATTTGATCAGCTCGTGTTTTAGCACTTAAAACAATGTACCTCTAAAAACATTACATTACATCTGTGAAGGGATCCCGCATCAGGATATTGCATTAGCACTCCATCTACTGGCAGCAGAGGGAACTACCATGGGAAAATAACCGTGATTTGAGGCAGAAAGTGTGTTATAACAGGATGATGAAGCGTGAAAGAAGCTAAACAAAACACTTTTGATGAGGGAACAATGTTATAACCTGCAAAGCTCAGTCGATTTTTGCCAAACATGTGCCGTTTAATACCGTTTGTCAATAATAGAGGAGAACACGATGGCCCCACTTCGTGTACTTTCTTCTCCAAGGTACAAAAAGGAGTGGAGCGGTATGTATTCTGTCATGTTTGTGTTTACATCGACCCCTCTGTCCGTCTGCATTACTGCGCCGGCTCCGGTGACACTGCGCTCTCCCAGGCGGCCATCTTATATTGACCGCTCGCCTTCCCTCACTGCTCTTTAACTCTCTCTCTCTCACGTCCAAACTAAAGCTTCTTCTCTCAAGGACACGGAACACTGATACCATCATGAGAAAGAAATGTCACTGACTGCAACGGGACACAAATGATTCATAATGACGTTTGCTACTTTCACTGTACTGTATTTACTCATGGAAGATAGATTATAACTTGAGCGCCGCGTTGAGATTGAATGATATATACCCTATTTTCTGGACTATAAGTCACACCGGAGTATAAGCCGCACCAGCCAAATAATGCATAATAGAGAAGAAAAAACATGTATAAGTCGCACTGGAGTATAAGTCACATTTTTGGGGGAAATTCATGTGACAAAATCCAAGACAAGAACAGACATTTCCTCTTGAAATGCAGTTTAAAATAATAACAGATGAGAGAACATGGTGAATAGGTGTACGTATGCTAACGCTAACACCTTCAGCTACATGACGTATGCTAACGCTAACACCTTCAGCTACATGAGGCACAGACAGAACTGTGGTAAGTGTCTGGTATGTTAACGTAACATATGAACAGTTATTCAGATAACTATAGCATAAAGAACATGCTAACAAGTTTAGCAAAGCATCAGTTTTACCCCAAATCACTAAATCCACTGAATTCTTCTTCCTCTGTGTCACTTCTAAACAACTCCACAAACTCCAGAGGAAGAGGAAGTGCAGATTCTTCTTCTGCGTCGCTTAGAGCCTAGAGCGCCCTCTTGTGGTTGCCAGTGTGAAAATAGCAAATAATATCACAATAATTCACTCTGGAGAATAAGAAAACTATGAAAAAAGGTGTGATTTATTGTCTGGAAAACACGGTAGTACATTTGCAGCAGCCTTTGGTAATCAAACAGTCACAAACAGTCTTTGGTTGGTGAAAATGTGCCTCATATTCAATTAAAAAACTGTGAACGCATCCCAAAACTCATCTTCTAAACCGTGCATTTTTCAACATTCACCTCATCAACATTAGGACTAAACCAGGACGAGAACAGGACCAAACCAAGTCCACATCTGCACAAAAATGGACTCCATTTAGGACCAAATAACGACAAAGGTGAACGCACCTAAAAAATATGCAACAGAAAACCTAAGTGGTGTTTTGTGGAGCGTCTGAGAGTGAAAGCTGCGAGCGCTGGAGCGGGGGCGGAGCCAGGAAACACTGGGACGCTGGGGGGGCCATGCACTGTATCCATCGAAATCGCACCAGGATACAGGAGACAACGTGACTTTTGTACACCCGCTTTGTCCATAAGGCCATTCCTGAAACGCTGAAGGCCGTATTCAAAAAGGAAACGGAGTGCTGGCGTTTACGTTCCGACCTTGAACGCGGCGACTATTTCTGCTGAGAACACCCACGTTGCGAGCAGCGGCCCTGACTTGTGTTCCACGACATTTTTAAAGATACAGATGCGAATGTACAGCAAGAAGCAAGCGTGAATATACTCAAAGTACAACTGGGTACGCTCACGATGAAGTAAAACTACTGTAGCGTGGTTAAAAAGGGAAACACAGAAGGTTATTTTACGTGTAATGTCTCCAGTTTGTGTTTTGTTCATTGCGACGCTTTAGAGGAGTTAAATTAAAAGCGATTTTGTTGCTTTTCGCATTGCTTACGGTACAGAAAAAGGATTGCGACGGCGTGTGGAGGAGGATTAGAGCGAGAGGAAGAACCAGGCTCTCGCTGCTGAATTCATCTTCAGATACAACCAGATTGCCGTTTCAGCAGCTGGAACGTGAACATGAGTCAGAGTGATTGGTGAGTGTGTTTGCTTTCAAAGACGTGGCTCTTACAAATATGTGTTCTGTCGGATCAAAGCTCGTCTCATTAGTCTGCGCCGGTTTGACACCTGCAGCAGTGAATCCAACAGGAAAGTGTGCACAGGACCAAAGACTAGGCCCCGATTCTGCCCTAATTGACACATGCACACACACACACATGCACACACAGACAGACACACACATATGCACACACACACACAGTTTAGTAATAGACTTTAGTATGTGTGGATCCTTGTATGCTGTAATGAAGAAAGATTCTATGCTGCTGGTCCATTTGTAAGCGAGTTTCATAGTTTTTTTTTGAGTTTCTTAGTTATTAAAAAAGCATAAAAGCCTTGAATTCTAACCTGGTCAGCACAATAATTAAAAAACAATATGTTATTTTGTTTTACTTCACTTAATTCATCAATTTTAAGATTAATGCATTTTATGAATTATATGTATTTTATTTGTTATTACATTTTTATTCATTTTTGTATTAATTTATTTAATGTATTTAATATATTTAATGTATTTAATGTATTTAATGTATTTTATTTATTTGTTTTATTTATTTTATTTATTTTATTTATTTTATTTATTTTATTTATTTTATTTATTTTATTTATTTTATTTATTTTATTTTATTATTTCAAACACAGAACAGACACAGAACACGACCAGAGAGCAAAATGTTAAATGAAAAAGACAAACGGATAATTAAAAAAAACAATCCTGTCACAGTCAAATCATAATTAAAATCTCATTAGTCTAAAGTCTGTTGCTATGACAGTCCAGCCCGAGATGTTTGTGATGTTTGTGTCGTCCATTTCTTCATGACGGCCTTTTTTCCTGCCGCCAAAAGTACTGTCAAAAAAAAAAAGAAAAAATGGATTTTCAAAAATTCTCAAGACGTGAAAGGACCAATCACAGGCCATAACGTTGTGATTTGGGCGGAGCCAAAGGTGAAGTGCATTATATGCTTCGTCTCAACTGGATTCAACACAACTTCGATTTGTCGAGTTGTTCTGCTGCTGAGACGCTTCGACCAATCAGCTTTAAATATTCTATTGACGTTCCACATTTGTTCCGATCACATTCCGGATATTGATAAATGTTTACGTAAAGAAATGACTTTATGGAGACGTTAAACCGCGGCGCTGACTGCTGCTCCCTTGTTCCTGCTCCACTTTCTCCAATAAAAGTGATTTTTTTTCTTTTACTAAATCGAGGATAAATTCCATAATTGATAAACAAAACAGAGCCATTAATTGAGAGAAATAATCCATAAATCGACTAAAATAATGATTTGTTGTAGTTCTGTTCCACTGCCACATCTGTCTCTCTCCTGGTGTTTGTCCCTTCTCTCGTCTCCTTCCTCCTCGCTCCCTCGTCTCCCCCTCGTCTCCTCCTCGTCTCCTCCTTGTCTCCTTCTTGCTCCCTCGTCTCCTCCTGTTTCATGTACGGCGGACATGACGGCGCTGTGCTGCGGTGATTCAGCGGGAGGCGCGGGACAAGGTGGAGGACCTGGAGGGAGCGGCATAGGGGGAGACCTCCTGAAGTCTGGTGAGTGATGCACACTGCTGTTTGTGTTTGAGCTTTGAAATATGGTGACAAATCATCATTATTCGAATGGTTTATTTACCAAGAATCACCTATCAAAGCTCAACATAAATCCCATTATTATTATTATTATTATTATTAGTGTTATTATTATTATTAGTGTTATTATTATTAGTGTTATTATTCTTATTATTAGTGTTATTATTATTATTATTATTAGTGTTATTATTATTATTATTAGTGTTATTAGGCCCGAGCACCACAAGCTGGCGAGAGGCCAATTAGTTTTGCACTTATTGCACACGAAATCGAGCGCGAAGCGCTCACCCGCTTCCAAACACTCACTAATGCACTCCTCACCTCCAGTATCAGGCACGTGCATGAGGATTAGTAGTAGGAAAATTACCGGGCGAAGCCCGTGCAAAAGTGCGCATCAAACGAGCACTTTTTTGCGGTCGTCATCCCATGTATGGCATTAAACTTATGCATATCATGTAGAACCATCAGGACAGGTTACAGGTCAGATCTGTGGAGAGGCAAACTCACTCAGAGTAAGAATGCAGGGTTTTTTCATTAAATAAATGGTAAATATGCAGCATACGTTTAATGCCATACTGTGGAACATGTTTGTATAAATATCTGTGTAATGAGAGTTATTAAAGCTCATTTCTGCTGTACATTGAGACTTATCAAATGCATTAAAGATTAAAATATGGTGAATGGCGGTTTCTAAATAAATAATAGTCATGACAAAAGTGAATCACTGAAGAAAATCAGAAACTGTTCCCGTTTGACATTTCCATTTAATAACTCACCTGTCTTTTTATGTACGTGTGTTAAAGTCTGCTTGGTCCAGATAATGATTGCAATTATCATAACGAGCACTATTATGTCACAGTGCAGTAGAGCCCTCAATCCCAGCTACACTTAGCTCTGATGATTTCCTCCTATTTTTTAACAATAAAATAAAAACAATCAGAGATAAATTAGATGAAATTACCCCCGCTATTAGCCCTGAACTAGCCCAAGCTGTAAATCTAACGTCCCATATAAATCCACCTGTAAACTTAGAAAGGTTCACAGCTGTTGATCAAGCAGAGATAACTTCAGCCATTATGTCCTCTAAAAGCTCAACTTGTGTCCTAGACCCCATTCCAAGCAGACTCCTCAAAGACATTCTCCCCCTAATTATAGACCCTATTCTTAATATAATAAATACTTCACTCCAAAGTGGCTATGTTCCACAGTCCTTCAAACATGCAGTCATTAAACCTCTTCTGAAAAAGCCTAATCCAGATCCCGACCTATTGGTAAACTACAGACCTATTTCAAATCTTCCCTTCGTCTCTAAAATCCTTGAAAAAGTTGTAGTAAAACAGCTTTGTCGCCACCTGCAGGACAATAACTTATTTGAAGTTTTCCAGTCAGGGTTCAGAGCCCACCACAGCACTGAAACTGCACTAGTTAAAGTCACAAATGATTTGTTATTAGCCGCTGATGATGGACTGGTCTCAATCCTGGTCCTGTTGGACCTCAGCGCAGCGTTTGACACCATTGACCACAACATTCTACTGCAGAGGTTAGAATGTGATGTAGGTGTTGGAGGAACAGCCCTCAGCTGGTTTAAATCCTATCTATCTGATAGGTTCCAATTTGTTAATGTAAACCAGAGCTCCTCACCAAGCTCTAAAGTAATTTACGGTGTGCCACAGGGTTCGGTACTCGGTCCAATTCTGTTTACTCTTTATATGCTACCATTAGGCAACATTATTAGAAAGCATGGCATTAACTTCCACTGCTATGCAGACGACACTCAGCTGTATTTATCAATGAAACCTGATCAGAGCGATCAAGTAGACAGACTTAGTGCTTGTGTGAAGGAGATAAAAACCTGGATGACACTAAACTACCTGCTTCTTAACCCTGAAAAAACCGAGGTCATTGTGCTTGGCCCTAAGCATCTACGAGACGCTCTATCTGAGCAGATAGTCACACTGGACAATGTCAGTGTAGCCTCCAGTTCTACTGTAAGAAACCTTGGAGTCTTATTTGACCAGGAGCTGTCATTTAAAGCTCATATAAATCAAGCTTGTAAAACAGCCTATTTCCATTTGCGCAACATCGCCAAAATCAGAAGAATCCTGCCTAAAAGTGATGCCGAAAAACTTATCCATGCATTTGTAACGACTAGATTAGACTACTGTAACTCCCTGCTTGCAGCGTGTCCTAAAAGCTCCATAAAAAGCTTTCAACTGGTTCAAAATGCAGCAGCAAGATTACTAACAGGAACAAAAAGAAGAGAGCACATTACGCCGGTGCTGAAGTCTCTTCACTGGCTCCCCGTCGAGTCTAGAATCAAATTCAAAATTCTACTCTTGACCTACAAAGCCATAAATTACATGGCCCCATCCTACCTCAAAGATGCTATAGAACCACATCATCCAAACAGAGCTCTTCGCTCTCAGAATGCTGGCCTTCTGGTGGTGCCAAGAGTCTCTAAAAGTACTGTAGGAGGTAGAACGTTTAGCTACCAAGCTCCTGTGTTATGGAATCAGCTCCCGACCCATGGGACTATCGGATAAATTTGAGCTCAAATGCACCGATCCCCCACTTCCCGTCTCTCCGGTTACATCTGCGCGGCGGAGCGTTAGCATTAGCGTCACTGACACTGTGAGCGCCGCGACTTCGCTGCGGGGGGGGCTTTTTCATTTCACAGCCTCATTAAAACGACTCAAGTATAACGTTTACATCAGTATCAGGCCGTGTGTGCAGCTCCTTTAAACACAGTTCTAGAATATGTTGTGTTTTTCATGTGTTTTACTCGAGCACAGTTTTATTGTTAAAGCGTCAGTTTGGTACAAAAGGAGACAACTGTGTGCTGCCTGCAGGGTTTTGTCCTCAGTGAAGCAGGATACGCGCTGTTAGCATG